>NC_092205.1:29364744-29375096 GCF_043381705.1 Parasteatoda tepidariorum | reverse complement strand
TTTTATTTTCACCATCACTCCTCGTTAGTCATAAATCGTGGAGTCTTAATATCGATGACCCTCTAGCTCACAAGAGACAGTTGGGCGAATTTTTTCTGTATATAAATATTTTAAATAAAATTTATCTTCGCGGATATTTTATTGCTATACCATAACTAGGTTTGCAATAAGGTAAAATGAACGAGAGAAGGCCAGACATTTTAAAGGAGCCGCAACGCATAGGACCCCTAAAGCCAAATTCGAGAAAAAAGTAAAATTTGTAAAAAAATATTGAATTTAAACTCCAGATAAAAAAATTTTTAAATTTTATTTATTTTTTAATGAAATTGTTTGAATGAAAAGTTTCTAGAAAAGAACTATTACTTATACTTGTGTCGAGAAACCTTTAAAAGAAAGTTTTCGTATTGTACTTTCGCAGACCTTAAAAAACAATCCAAAAACATGGTCTTATGTTCGTTTATTTGCTTTCCCTTAAATGAGGTCCTTTACAAAATATTT
This sequence comes from Parasteatoda tepidariorum, assembly GCF_043381705.1. NCBI lineage: Eukaryota > Metazoa > Arthropoda > Arachnida > Araneae > Theridiidae > Parasteatoda > Parasteatoda tepidariorum. Next base: position 29,374,598 of record NC_092205.1, on the reverse strand, counting down.
TCGTATTATTTATTAATATTTTCGCTGAAAAGGTTAATATTTGCTTTATTTCGTTTCCTTTGAAAAAGGTTTTCGCTTAATATTTCTGCTAATCTAATCATGACAGCAAACAAAAATGCAAAAAATAAGGTTTACAATTTGCTTGTTTTTTAACCTAAATAACAATATTTTTTAGAAAAGATTTAAAAATCATTTACTTTTCCTTTAAGGAGGAAAGGTAGGAAATTGCAATATTTTTACGTCATTGAAAAAAGGTTTTTACTGCAAACCTTTTCGTGACAATGAAAATAAAGTTAAAACACAAGGTTGTCGTAAGGTTACATGCTTTCTGGGAATTGGACCTTTGAAGAACATCCCCAGAACATTCAAAATTACATATTTTAGAACATTAACAATTCCAGAAACATCTCTGTAAATCGTTTGAAACAGTCTGCAGACTTGAAGAACAACATTTCACAGTCAGCATACCACCAGCCATTTATAAATAGGCTACTCCAAATATTAAAGTGAAAATTGTTACTTTTTCTAACGAACCGTTAAAGAAAGCTCTTTCCTACAAGGCATCAAGTGTTGGGAGACCTACTAAAGTTTCGTCTAAATTTCTCGACAAGTTCGAATGAGGTTCTTACTGAAAGAAGAATAATGAAGCGACGTGATGTCAAGCACGCATTCTGTATTTTTAAATTATTTTATAATTATATATGAACTCTAAGTTTGCATTCATCCTTACATTGAAAATTGCACTTGTAGTTATTCTGTTTACTTTGTTTTTGTGCTTTACGCATCACAAGTATTTGATGCCAAATTCAACTAAAACGAATTTTATATAAATTCTAATTTAATGTGAACAGTATTTATTAAATGTGTTTATTCATCAAGCTATTCATTTAGCTCTAAGTTAAGTCTCAACTCTTCGATGTCAATAATAAGATAATAATAGCTTTTAGTACTTTGTTTTAAGTTAGCCGAAATCTTTTGTCTAGGGCTAAAAAAGCTGACTGGCAAGCTAAATTCATTTTTATTACCAATTAATACGTGCCAAATATAGTAGCCCCTGAATTTCACAATGAATCTGAATGAGACTGGATCATTCCATTTATTTCAAAGGTGGGGAAAGTAGAATTTACTGCGCATCATTTCGGCGGAGGAACTATACAGTGAATCCGATTCCAATATCTTTTTTGAAGACACATAAGTTCCTATTCTTTCTGCAAGTAGATTTTTAAAATTAAAACGATGACGCCATTTATCAATTTCGGATTGGATTTAAATATACATTTCTAATAAGTTTTAAATTAATCTGATGTTTTTAAAAGATAATACTTTTTACACTCTGATTAAATTTTTTTTAAATCGTAACTAATTTTATATAGTGTCTGAAATATTTTTTTATATTTCATGTATTATTATGAAGGTGAGGTAAGAAAATCTAAGTAAAATCTAGAAAGATTAATCATAGTATACAATTGCCACTGCCCGGTATACATTTGCCCGGAATACCCTACACCAGGGGTGGCGAACCTTTATACACCAACGTGCCATTTTCTCTAAAAAATTGCTTAATGAGATCATAGACGTGCCGTCAAATAATTTTGACTTCGTGATTATTTTGAAAAGATTGATACTAATTACTATCAACTCAAAACTCTTTATTTACATTGAGAAAAAATACATTTTGCAATGTCTCAGTTATATAAGTAATTCAACTTAAAGTAACATCAGTGTGACCTCTTTTGTTGCAGATTAGATGACCAATAACTTATATTAGGTTGTAAGATGTTAGTTTAAGCAGGACTGTTGATTTTTTTTGCTAGTTATTTATTGTTAGCTTGTTTTTTACTGTTAACAATTGTTTTTTAGAATTCATTTTTAATTTTTTTATTAATAATTGTTTATTATTTTGTTTGTTTTTTTGTGAATTTTAATTTAATTGTTACATATGCTTCATAGCGTAATAACATTTGTGTAATAACAATTCATAGTGTAACAACAATTGTGATCGGTGGAGTGCCCAAANAGGTAAGAAAATCTAAGTAAAATCTAGAAAGATTAATCATAGTATACAATTGCCACTTCCCGGTATACATTTGCCCGGTATAACCTACACTGATGTTTTTTTAAGGTCAAGGGCCACTGCGCGGTATACAGTTGCCGGGTATACCCTACACTAATGTTTTTTGAGGTCAAGGGCCACTGCCCGGTATTCATTTGCCCGGTTTACCCTACACTGATGTTTTTTTAAGGTCAAAGGCCACAGCCCGGTATACATTTGCCCGGAATACCCTACACTAATGTTTTTTTCTGAGGTCATGGGCCACTGCCCGGTATACATTCAGATTTACTGCGAGAATCAAGGGCTAGTGTCAAATAAATCTAAAGACTTATTTTAAGTTTTTTAACGCAAATGCTCATTTACTTGCTAATGCTGTCTTTTAATTTTTTGAGCTAAATTATTTTTAAAGCTTATTTTTTACTTCAAAATGTAGTGTGTTTATATATTTTATTTTTCAATCTTTAATTTAAACCATAGTAAAAAATGAAAACGTAATAATAACAGACAAATTTTTGGAAGATTAATAAATATTGTGGTAAGTACTGTAAATAAATAATATACGAGTAAAAAAAAATTATTAATTTTAGGCTGATGGCAAGGTAAAGATATCTTGATCTTCTTTATGCATTTAAACTCATATTATATAATTTATCTGTTTAATAGCCGTCATTATCTTTAAAAGATTTTTATGAACCATGCGCAAAATGAAAAAAATTGACCACCTTGAATAACTTTTGATCTCATGGTCGGATCTTCACTTTCTAGGACTCAATTTTAATGATTATCGAAGGGGTGACCAGAAATATACGTAAATTAATTAATGTAGACGGTATTTTAAATTACGAAATCTGAATCAAAAACGTACTTAGTCTAAATAACTTTTTTCGTCAGATACGGACTTTGGTTCCCAAAATATAGGGGGTAGCCGTAATCTAAAAAATATGATCCCCACAGTTTAGTTAGGAGAGCGGTTCAAAGTTTGGATCTCTTAATCTTAATTTTACTTTTTCCGTATATTGCCAGATTTCCAGAACTTTTTAAGCGAAATGAAAATTTTTTGCAAACAGTGATAAAAATCGTTTATCCAACGATCATAAAATGCAAAATATAACTCTCAGTCGATATTTATTACTTCTTATTATTTTATTTAACAATGGTTAAAAGAATTTTTAAATGTAAGGTATATAAATTTTTACATCATTTTAAAGAATGTAATTTTATACAGCAAAATACAACATTTGAGCGAAATCGGTCAAGTGATTCCTGGGAAATTGAATTTTTAAGAAGCCGTATTTAAAAATTCGATTTCTCGGGAAATCAAATTTTGTATATTGGCATGTAAAATTACATATCGCTTAAAATGCTGTAAGAAACTTTATACCTTACAATAAAATTTTTTTTAATTATTATTAAATAAAATAATAATAAATATGTACTAAAATTTATTTTTTGCATTGAATTCCAAATCCGACGAAAAAAGGTATGTTTATTCAGAGAACGTAAAAATTCGATTATTCAATTAAAAGTTATTCAGGGTAGTCCGCTTTTTATTTTGCACACTGTACATATAAGCACAAAAGATCTCGTTCTTAGTATCTGTTTCGATTGCTAAGTTTTTGAAATGATATCAAAATGGGCTTACTTGTGATATCTTGCTGCTATAAAAAAATTAAAAAAAATATTAATTATCTGAAAAATATGAATTCCAACTATACCAAGAAAAGGGACTACGAAATTTACTATCTTAATTCGATTATTTTGATTTATGATTGACATTTTAGGAACAAGATCGATTAGCTTTTATTTCAATGGCAACCAATTTCTAACAACTGAATCAGTGTTGCCAGAAATTAAGATTAAAAAGTAGCGAATGGGAGCTCCAAAAGTAGCGGATTCGAAGATTTTGTAGCCCAAAAATAAATCATATATGGATGGTGTTTTCTACACCAGGGAGCGCTGCAAGCTTGGGACTGCCTAAATTTCCGGGTTACTGTTTNAAATCGCGCCATCTATCGACAAAAAGTTTTAAAAACTGAACAGTATCTTTCCTAGCATTATTTTTTTAACATTTAAAAGAATTGTTAATTTCCAATAGAAAAAAAGTGGCATAATCCTAATCGCAAAAAGTAATATTTCATTATCATTATAAAAAAGTGAGATTACTCACCGGATTCTCCTAGTAAGACAATCTTAAGCTTAACTATATGTTGATTTTTGTCATCCATTCCATTTGTTATGTTACTCGTTCTGTTTGTTTTATTACCCATTCCATTTATTTTGTTACATTCTCCATTCAAGACTTCGCTGAACAACCGACCCTAATATTCAATAATAATGTCGAAATCAACTTTTCCCTGCCGTGGGATAATCTCTTATCTAAATGAAAGAAATCCTTTCGAAGCTATGAATCTCAATAAAGTGACATAATCTACGAAAGTTACGTCACAACCTACGTAATAGTTATGTAGTAGCATCAAGTTTCACTTTCGATTTATAAATTCAAGGCAGTTTATAAAGCAATGAAATAGAAAGAAGGATCAAAAGACGGTATATATGTGTCACAAATATTGTACTTTATCTTTCATTATTATTTAAGTAATAATAATGATAATAACAGTGGCGTACGCAGAATTTTTTCAAGGGGGTGTTCATAATTTTCTGTAACTACTGAAAGAAATTCGAATATGTAATAAAGCACTATTATGTATTTCCCTAATTAAGACAGCTAGACAATTTTAACTTTTTATTTAGACAACATTGTTTAGTTAAATTTTGATTTGATTTTTTAAATTTAAGAGCATAATGTAATATCTTCTGAAAAAAGTCATATGGGTGTGAAGTAACACTTTGAGGGCCACTTTCACATTCATCAGATTTTGTTATGCTAGAAACGTTTTCTTCAACGGAAGTATCACATTTCCGTACAACAGAAAAACTTACATTGGTACTAGATGCTGTCACTCACTAATTTCAGGTCGTGATTTTTTCTCAAAGTAATTAAAAATTGTTAAATTCTTGCGTTTTGACATCCTAAAGATCCAAGAACAGCAAATATATATATATATATTGGTGCAGAAATATCCGCTATGTTACGATCTCAAAGTTTCGAGCTGGAATGAATAACTTCAACGAGGTATCACCAATGGTATTGTTACTGATTTCTTCACTAGTCGAAATAGTGGCGACGACGGGTTCGGCGATTGAATGAACTTTTTGTTAAGAAAAACAGATTTAGCTACAAGCTCCGAAAGACAAGCGAAAGAGATAACTCTTAGCCCGACTAACTAACTCCACTAACTAACTATTCAAGTTTTATCAGAGTACCTATCCAGTGTTGGATATCTGCTCTTTCATCGCAATAGAAAAATAAATTGGAGGATTAAGTTAAATCTCAGAACGTACAATAGTTGAAAATCATAATTCTAGTCTGGGTTATACATAACAATAAAATCGCAATTTGATACATAATAATAGAAACAATTGAAGATAAAAGAATTATTTACACTATTCTAGGATTCCAGAATCATCGCGTAAAGACCTCGCGAATGCCAGTCAGTCTCGAAAACTATCGCGACTGGCAGGACAGAACGGAACCAGTCCGTAACATTATCACATGAATTTGGTTTCAAAAGTACAACCCTATTATAGTAAATGTTTTTTCAGTATTCTGAGAAATACCTTCAGAAAAAAAAGTAGGCAAAAGGCAAATAAAAATATATAGTCTTAAAAAATAATAGCCCGCATAATTTCTACTAAAATTTTCATTTTTGCCATTTTGTCTGAGCGCAAGTGGGGTGTTTAAACCCCTCCCTTGCGTACGCCACTGGATGATAATCAATAGAGAATTACATTTAAGAAAAGTGGTCATTTCAATTCGTTTAGAGTGTAGCGCTGAAATTTTATTTCATTTTTCTTTTTCATATTGCAGACAATTTTTACGTTCTTTCGTTTAGCATACCTTTGAAATATATTTGTTTATCGATTTAATCTTGACAAAATTAAATGTTTACCCGGCCTTTATACCTTTTTTCGGCGGATTAGGATATCTGACCTCCAAAATAGCCACAATCTCGGATATATGATTCCTGTAGTTTGATCAGGAGAGCGATCCAAAGTTTGAACCCCTATTGTTCATTTTTCTTTTTGTGTATTTTGCCATACACTACCCAACACTAATAGAAAAGACACTTTCCGTTATTGACATTTCTTTGAATTTCTCAAGCAATACTTAGAGGACTATTCTGTAATGCAAATCCATACCTCTGGGGGTACTGATCCAGGAGTTTTCTTGTCTTATGGATTGGCTCAAAATTACAAGGCTGTGGAACTGAACATTAGTAGTCGTAAACCCAAAATTGGGTCGGCTGTTCAACGACGGATAAAATGAAAATAAATACCATAGCCTTGAATTGAGTGCAGAATAAAATCTATTTTTAGAGATTCTCTCTACTTCTGCCTAACGCATTAGCATAAAATCGAAAACCATTATATGGTTGCTAATGCTTTGATTTCATTAAAATTCGTTAGGATTTCTCCCGTTTTCTTTTGTGCCAACACATTTGAATGCGTAAGGCTAAGAAAAAGAGCCTTGGCATTAAATTCAATCAATTGATAGGCAATATACGGATTTCGTAACTTTCCTTGGAGCAAACTATTTCAACGTACGTGCATTTTTGATTTCTTGATGGACGGAGGTGCATCAAGGGGCTGGGCCCTGTAGCCGCACCGTTTTCTACATTTATTAATTAATATGTATGAATCATTTTTTTTTACTTTGGAGCTCGATAACATTACACACAAAATTTAAAAAATAAAACATTTTTATTTATTCTAATCTAATTCTTTCTTGAGCAATTTATGATTTTTGTTAAATAATTGCTTGCCTACATCAGACTGGATTAATATATGGACAACACCAATCAACATCCTCTTCAACGAAGGGTAAATTCATCGAACTTCTTCAACTTATGGTAGAAACATCCAACTTCTCAACTAATGGAATCGAAACTAACTTGAACTCATTATCATCTTCAACTTATGGCAAACGCTAATCAAATCTCTTCAACAAAATATAAATTTCATCTAGCACACAAAGCTATTTTCCTTGATATAAATTGCGCCGAGACCAGGATATTTATTTACTGAAATTTATTTTATTTATTGAATATTACTTTATATATTGATATTTATTTCATTTATTGAAAAAGGATTTTTGAAATGATAGGAATAATGTTTCGCATATTTCAGCATGGCAATTATTATCATCATTATTATGAATTAAAAAATAAATGAAATTTCAAATTAACTGTATAAAACTTCATTGAGATGTCGAAAATCTTTCAAGTTTAGATTGTAACACTATCTTCCCATTTTGATTGAACCATTTATGGTCTGAATTTTGTTCTAGACATCTTTTCAAATCAATTTGTGAATAAGAATGCTAATTCGTTGAACAACTTACAAAAACTAATAGCCAAATTATTATATTAATTCCTCCAGATTGCAAATCTCAGTACCATAGATATTGTCATTTAAATAACCCTGTAAATGCTTAGAAAAAAATACACAAAAGGTTTAATTCTATTAAATCTCAAGGTACTTTTGCACTTTTGAAGGTTAGTCACTCGTGAAATGTGTAGGTTACAAATTTGAATCACAACAATACTCTATTTTTACAAAGGTTCTAAAATGTCTTTGGAAGAAAAAAATGAACGTATTTGATTAATTAACAAAATTTGAGAAAGAAAGCGTTAGCTAAGTTAAGACATTTTTTATAATTATTTCAGAAATGCAACTTTCGTCAAAAATTATTAAAAAAAAATTTAATGAATAATAAAAAAAAGCATCACAAATAATTTCAAAAAGGACCATATTTAAAAAAAAGTCTAAAAAATTTACTCCAAGGTGGCAACTACTTTTTAAATGCTATTTAACATTCCAAATAAAAATTTTGTTATATGAAGAAATTCACTGAAAGTAAACTTCGTTGTAGAGGTTAATGATTTATAAAGCAAATTATTTATCAGTTTATAAATCAAAATAAGTACGATTACTGAGCACGAATAAGTAACTTACTAATAAGTACGATATATCAGATTTGTCTATAGCTGGGATGTCATTGGTTTGAGTTTTCTTCTGCTAAAATCATTCAACTATGCTCATCGGCCACGACTTAAATTTTTCACATCTTGCAGACTTGAGGTTCTCACCCTGTATCCCAAATCTATTTCTTAAATCCCCTCCATTGTTTAAATATCTTGTTCTAACTTGCTTCCCATCCTGTATTGATATAATATCTGTTTTGTGACTTTCCATCTACAAATCTTGGTTATCCGTCTTTTCTTCTGTGTTTGGATGAGAGAATTTGTTGAGTATATAGCCGAAACTAGAGTGTGTTCGTTTTTTCGCCTTATTTAAGCTTCATTTAAATTGTTTAGCTTTATTTTCACGTTTCTAAAAAATTAGGAAAATCTCCTGTTTCTTTCTTTTTTTTTGCAGCATTCAAAATTTTTGTATTTTAAAATAAAGCAAAAGTCTGCATGCAGAAGAAGAAGATATGATGCAACAAAAAGAAATTCTGATATAAATAAAGAAAGCAAAACCAGGGCAGGGATACTTCATAATAGTGCTGGATTATGGTAATTGGTACAGTTTTAATAAGAAATTCTTCCATGGATTTTTCGCAGTTTTAGAAAATATTGTTTCAAAAACAGCAAAGATAGTGTATTAATATTTAAAAGAATATATTATTTTTATGAGATATCAATTTAATTTTTTAAAAATATATATTTAAGCTATGCTTAGTTTTCTTCTTAGTTTAGTTTTTTTTTAAACCAGTGATTACTATTCTTGTTTCAGAGTCTAGAAATTTGCCTGAGTACCCCAACAGTCTTCACGTCTTTTTAATTGATGATTTGAAGCTTATAAATCTAAAGCTATGCATTTACGATTCTGCGAGGAAGAGCAAAATACTTAAGACAGTGCTCCAAAGGGCGGCAAGTCATGGGGACAAGACAAATTTGTGATTTTCGTGAGAGTGGATCAGTTGGACGTCGAATGTAACTATAGTTCGTTATACGAATTCTGCAATTAAATTCTATTTTAAAAAATCCGATTCTTTAATTTTGAAAAAAAAATTGTTTTATAATCCGCGAAAATATATTCAATTTCCTTTGTGTAGCATTGCAAATTTCTTTGTATATTTTGTCATTGATTTGAGTTTCAGTTTACAATTTTAGAAAAAAAAAAAGAAAAAAAACGTAATATTAAGTAGAAATTTTCGATATGAGTTTCAGATTAGCATTTTAATCCAACTTTTACAAACAATCGTTTCAAACTGTATAAACACTTCATATAGAGTCGTTGTCTAGAAAGATACGAAGTTACCTGCTAAGTAAACTCAACACACTTTAAAAATCTTTACCTGCTGGTTAAGAGTTTTTAAATGCAACTTTAACTTTTAATATGTTCAAAACGAATGATTCTCTGATCCTTTTTCAAATTCTACCTGTGTCTGGAAAATAAGGATTTTTAATTTCATAAAATTAAAATTAGAATTTCAATAGAGCTTTTCCAATTTTAATACCTAAATCACTTTTGAATCATGTCGGAAAAAAGTGATTCAATCGTGTTGAATCACTTTTCTCCGAATGAAATAGACTTATCTATTTCGTTATTATAGAATATCTTGCAGCGCGAGTTATCAAATATTCTAATCATGATATTAGAATTAGGACTGGGCGATATTAGAAATTATATATCGTGATATATCGTCAGTTTTGCATCGCCTGTGGAAGACGAT
>NC_092205.1:29359192-29363775 GCF_043381705.1 Parasteatoda tepidariorum | reverse complement strand
AAAAATAATTTACCTAATTAATTAAGAAACACTTCTTTACATATTCTTTTCAATAATAGATTACGTTCAGAACAAGGTAACGATCACAAAGTCAGTCCCACTGAAAATAATCTACAAGAAACTATATCAAGTCGCGACAAAGAAGAAAAAAAAACTACGAGGTGCGGAAACGAACATGCGAGATCATGATATATGTTCTCAAAACTGATTCTGATTCTACCGCTCATCAATCAAGGCCGTTTCAATATAATGATCCGTACATCGTCTTCCCCAGCGCGAGTTGGCATTGGAATGTAAGATATCCTTTCGTGTCTTGTATCGCTATATCGTTCGTCTTCTTTACTCGGCGGCTTAAATCAGATTTCTGATGCATCGCATGGAACGAAAGTCACTGTATCGGCCAGCCAATACAGGCGTTAAATCGATATGTCGCGATATATCGATTTATAGCCCAGTCCTAATTAGAATCTAATAATGCACATGTTTGGCAACAGACAACACCTTACAAGACTACAGATGATTTCGAATAATTTGTAATCGTCCAAATTGTCATTTAAAAAAAAGTACTTGATGCATTTTATTTATACTATGTTGAATATACTAGGTTCAAAACACGTTTGGTAAATATAATTTTTAAAGATGCAACATATGATGAAAGTTCAAGGCCAACAAATGAACATGATGAAACACACACTATTTTTTCCTCTGTGGGATCGCTATTGAAAACGAAGATCAATTCTTTTGTCTGTGATTTAAGCAAAGCATATGAGAACAATTTTTTTTTTAACTACTGAGCTAATTTCATGTTTGATCCTTATGAGACATAGAACCTAAAAAGTCTAACGTGTCTATTTTTTTCCTTCTATCATCCGATTTTTGATGTACTCAATTAAGCAGATTAAACTGAAATTGTACTATTTTTGAAATAAGATAGAAAAAACTATTATTTTTTTTGTTTTTTTTAGTTAGGAGACTTGACCCATTCTGCAAATCTTATCTTCGTATGATATTAGGTTAAAGGTACAACTCAGATATCGATAGACTTTTTATTATTTTTATCTCGGATATTCTTTTTCAAGTCACACCCCTATAAATTGGCCCTTTTGCTTATTGTGTAACGACGCCAGCCACCGCTGCTGCACCAAAATTACCCAAACGGAGTTATAGACACAAGGCGATTTCTAATTTATGTAATTTTTATGTAATTATTATGTAGAAAAAATACCAACTTATAAAAAATGATTAGTTTTGAAGTAAACAAAAATTTAAAGAACAAATTTAAAAAAAAGTCACTGCTGTGAAAAAATTTTTTTTTTATAACTTCATTTCAAAAACAATATTTTTTTAAAAATTTGATTCCAAACATTAAGAAATACTGTGTTTGGCTTAATCTGAAAATGAAATTAAAATCTGTACATTTAATATAGTGTCTTCAATTGAATCTCTGACCGAGGACGCTATCATCGCCTGTGTTTTATAGTACCAAGAAGTACAACCTGCTACGTCTTGTACGTCTTGTATACATCCATTAAAAGTAGAATTTGCGAAAACAAAATACCAATAAAAATTGTCAGATAAAACTTTAAAACTGTGAGGGAAAAATAAGCTTGTCTTTAAACATCATAACTTAAACGGAGCCAAATAGGCGCAAATAAAATTTTTTTCTTCAAGCAAACCACGCTGGACATTTTCCTTCAAGTAACATCTCTTCTTCTGAAAGCATATAATTTTCTACTTTCGGAATCGCATCTTTTTCATCATTCGAAGGATGGTAATTTTCGTTTAGCTCTAAAGATTTTAATTTGCAGCTTGATTGAGTACCAATAATATCTTCTTTTATCACAATCAAGTTCTCGACTTCAGTTCTAGACTCCAAATCGCTGTCTTCTGGATAATTTGTATCTTTTTTTGAACAATGAAGAATTTCTGTTTTATTAGCAGATCCATTGAATATTTCTTCCTCGGTAGTACGCGTAGCTGGCACGTACTTATTTTGCTTCCATTCGGGAGACTTTCCTTCTATTTCAATATTAACAGGGTCAATAAATGATATCAATTCTTTCTTTTCGAGTATTCTCAAAGTCATTTGTTCAAATATCTGCAATTTTTTAAGAAAGGAAAATGAATATGTATAGTATAAAAATCAAAAAAAAAAGGGAGGGGGGGTTGAAAGAATCATAACTTTTTAATCTCGTTTAACCTTTTGTTACCTTTACATATATTCAAACGTAACGAACTAGGCAGGAAAAAAAGGATACACCTTCAATAACTTTTGTACTAATAATCGTATTTAGCAATTTTAAAAGTTCCAGTAGGATGTGTGACCTCAAATATATGCTGACTAATGAGTAGCAGATATGTTAAATAATTAGCAATAAAAGTTTTGAATATGAGGCATAATTTTTTTTATACTATATTAATATACGTATTTTTCTGTTAAGAAATCTAAAGTTTAAACTATTTTTGATGAGTGAGAGGGGATCCGATAAAAATTTTAATTTATTATTTTTGAAGAAATAAATACCTAATGTGTTTAACTTACAAGGAGTTTAACTTTTGCAAACGTAAGCTAAAAAATTCTTTCATAATTTTTCGTTGTTAGTCGATTACTATTTTTTTTAATTACAAAATGCAATGTTTCTTATTAAGTCGTCAGCTAATTTAATTTTTATTTGGTAAAAAGATTTTAATAAAATATAACATTCTACGAAGTTTCATAAAAACATATTTCTGATTGAATGTGGTTATACATCTGTTTTTATTTTCGTTGATTCATTCTATGGAGTGAACATTTACAATAATGTGCAATATAATAATGATCAGTATGTATTCATATATTTGTATTAATATACTTATAGATTATTCAATGTACGTTTTAATAATTAAATAACAAAAGCTAATATAAAGATATTAGTTTTGTAAAAGGAATCTCTTTGTTTCTTTGAATCAAACTTTTGTAACATCAGCAATGAATAGGCGAAATATTTTATTGCCTGAAAGCTAACACGAGAAACAATAATTTAACTATCATTTATTTAAATTTCAGCAAGGATAAGGAAAAACTGTGGAATGCCACGTTTACCACCACACCATTGTGCTACCATATTACAATAATATAGGGTGTAAAGAAAAGTTCGACTAAAATACGCTTTAAAGTAGGGGTTTCCAACTTACATGAGGCCGGGGGCCACAGTTAAAAACACAGATCAAATGGCGGGACGCAACTTTATCAACATTTTATGTAGGACTCTTTCATGTTTGAAGGAACACTAAATATTACTGTCAGATTTTTATCAAGTTGTACAAAACAAAAGTATTGAATTACAAATTAAAATATATTGAATTACAAATTAAAATAAGTAGATTTTTAAAAATATTTAATTGTTATTAATAATATTTTTAAGTATATTAAATAAATAATAAGAATTCGGGCTACAATAACTTTAATGTGCACCCATGTATTAAGCAAATAATGTGCAGCAGATATCTAATTGTTAAGATATAAAACTTTAAAAAGGTTGGTATTAAAATTTACATAGTAGCACACAAAATATTCAATTAGAAAATAGAGGTTTGTCTGCTGCAACCACCAGAGAATAGATATTTACATTTTAAACTTAAAATTTACAAACGTGTGCGTAAATATTTTCGTCCAAAATGAGTGGTTTCAAAAAGTTAAATTGGAGAATTTCTTCGAGAAAATTTCTGATACTTCGCACATGCTAAATTATATTCACAAAATACAAAAAAATGAAATAAAATAGAGCAACATACACGATTATTTTTGTATTTTAATAAATATTTTCTTGGGTGCAAAACCTGAGAAATAAATTTCTTTGCACCGTTGGTATGTTAAATTTCACAGAAAAGAAAAGAAATTAGGTTTTTATCAACGAGAGAAGTATTTTAAACCCATATAGATTTTTTACGAAAATTGTCCGCTAAAAAATGACAACTAATATATTTTAGTTCGCGGGCCACAATAAAAGGCTTCGCAGGCTGGATGCGGCCCCCGGCCCGCCAGTTGGAAACCCCTGCTCTAAAGTATACCCTAAAATATATCTGGAGTAAATTTCAAACCGACAAATAAAAAACACATTTTCATATAATTTCGAGTAGAATGGAAACGTTAACTTGTTCAAAATAATTGGCATTGTATTGATTTTGATTTTATAATTTCATTGTAATTATAAATAATTGAAAATTATAATTATAATTATAAAATTATAATTATAATTTTCAATTATTATAATTACAATGAAATTATAATTACATTATAATTATAAAAGTTGAAAGTATTTGTAAAGCTAACAGCCAAAACGAATTGTACTGCATTGTTTTTCCAGAAATTTGTGACTAAGTTATTATTATTTCAGTGTGAGAGTGTTTGTCCTTATCTTACATAAAACCTATTTTAATATCGCGTTAAGTAATAATATACAATGTATTATACTGTGTTGCAGGTAATTCTGATCAAAATCGATTGCCGTGTGAACCTAACTAATTTTTTTTCACTATTTAATTTATTTGAGAAAAATACAACTTATTTAAGAAAAACGTAATATTAAGTAGAAATTTTCGAT
>NC_092205.1:29344211-29359148 GCF_043381705.1 Parasteatoda tepidariorum | reverse complement strand
TGATGATAATGGTAGCGAACCAATGCAGAGTAAAGTAGGATACGCAATCGTCGTGAAGCAAAATGGACTTACAATCGATCTAATCTCCAATAGATTAAACGATGAAGCAAGTATTTATCTGGCGGAGCTGGAGGCTATTAAACAAGCTGTTATTTACATCAAAAACAAAAATTACAAAGATGCGAAAATTTATACTGATTCGCTGTCCTCGTTACAAAGTCTAAATGACCCAAGAAATCGAAATAAGATTATTGAAGAGATCAAAGTAAATATAACACCAAGTATTAAACTTTACTGGGTCAAAGCACACATTGGAATTGAAGGTAACGAGGAGGCGGATCAGCAAGCCAAAAAGGCCACAGGCTTCAGCCGGGTGGGAACGATGCTCCCAGTGGAAAGAACATTCATTATTAGATACATCAAGCAAGCCACAATGAATAAATGGAAAATTGATTGGAGTGAATCAACAAAGGGCAGGCAGACATATAATTTCTTTAAAGATCCCACACTAACTCGCCTGCAGTCAAACTTCTATTTAAACCAATTCTTAACGGGCCACGGAGTTTTCGGAATATATCAGCAGAAATTCTTCAATAAACGAGCAAATTGTAAATTTTGTGGCAGAGTACAAGACATTGACCACCTCATAAAATTTTGTCCCAAATTCCAGAGGATCCGTGGCAGAAAATGGGATCAATACACTCAACATCAACTTTATGCTGATATTGACTGCAGGGAGAAAATCATCGAAATTCTTAAATATACCCTCGATGATCTGCTTGCCCCTGCGAGCACACCTGACTAATTTTATCTGGTTTTATTTTTAAACTTTCGGCTTTTAGGTTTTCTGGTTTTAAATTTCTGCTTTTAGTATTTTACTTCGGCACTTGCCGTTTCCATGACTTTATTCTCCCCTTGAACTGGCATCTTCATTATACATGGGACATTCGAAATGAAATCTTGCTCTTGGTCAAATTCATCACCCTCTGTCTTACCTGGTGCCATCTTTGAGTGTTATCATCTCAGTGAAACTTTGGTTTACCTTAGAACATTTTAATCTTAGAGGCACTTAGCCTTGAAAGGGAGACACTTGAACTTTTAGTCGATTATTTTATTTATTCTACTGGGCTTATTTTAGTCTTTTTTATTTTTAATGTGATTTTTCATATTTTACCATTTGATGTTTTACCTGACCTTACTTTTATATGTTTTTACCCATATTTTTGACACTTTTATTGTCTGTTGATTTTATCCACTTTGATGTTTTAAGCACTTTTAATCTTTATTCTGTTTTATTTTTATTTTACTTTTTCGATTTCGGGATTTTTCCTATGTGTTTTAACTTTTTTAATTTAGTACTTTTACTTTTCTGTAGTTTGGTAGTGTTTAGTCACGTGCAAACGGGTGAAACCCTTATCCGCAAACTCCTTCGGGGGTAGGTCGGTTACTATTGGTCTTAAAGTTTCAAACATGAGCAATTTGAATCAAGCCTAAGGGATACAAACTGAAGATTGCGCTAACTCCATGGTCATAAACAACCGTTGCATTACTCGGCAAAATATTTAAATTTGTATTTTTACTTCAGAAACCCTGCAATACCCAATTGAAAACCTGCTATGGGAAATCATAGCCAATTTGCAAGGTAGAGGGTGCGTTTCTTGTTTCTCAGTGGCACCATCTACGGCCAAGAATACGACTCAAGTCACACGAACACGTCACAGCCCGTTTTATAGGGAGAACCAATTCATTCATACACAGATCGTAATTTTAACCTTAAGTAGAGAACGCTCAATCTCCAATTCAGTACCTCTGGAGGTACTGATTTTTTTATCTTAACTTGGTAAACTTTGTGTCTCCGGCAGATTTAACGTGCATCAGTCAGTATTTGATGCACGGGGATTATTCGGCCCGCGGGATTCAAACTCATGTTCTGAAGAACACGAGCCCAACATCCTTCAAACCAGGCTATCTCGACCCAAATACTAGAAATAATTAATAAAGTAAATACTTATGAATATGATTGCGTGTGGAGTAAATTTCCTTATTGTCTCACACCATTTTCCAAGTTTCTCAAAGGTACGAATCCTTGCAGTATCATAAAGCAGAAGAATACCGTGTGCATTTTTAATTGCCCTGGAAGAAAATATTTTTTAAATATATCTGTCAGCATTATCAATAAATATTTTTTTTAATTGATGCTGTTGCTCTTCGAGGGGAAAAGTTTATTACTGAAGGATATTAACTTACTATTAAGATAAATATAAAAATAAATTCAGGAAGTTTAAAAAAATGAAAGGACAAAGTAGGCATACAAAAAGAATTAGTTGTAGTAGTACTTTATTTAAATCGCTTTAGAGCAGCAAAAAGAGATAATGGGGGTGGTCTGGCAAACACCTAAGGATGATCTGAAGACACGCTATCATAGTTTTGGTCCTCAATAGAAAGGATGGCTCCCCGCTTTGACAGCCAAGATATCTGTGTGTAAAGTCGAGTACTTTACGACAGAAGAATTTAACGAGGATCGATATCGCACACCCTCATTCCGTTCGCAAGCTAATCAGGGGCAACCTACCCACACTGACACATACACACACCACTGGTTCATTGTCCACAGCCAGTGACCTTGGTGATCTACTGGAAACTAAGTCTTACGAACAATTCAATGTAAGATAGGAAAAGAGTAAAACCTCGCAAAAGTGCTCAGAGCCGCAAACGCGACCAACAGTCGCAAATCATACGCAAATAATTTAATTTTTTTTTAAATATCTTAAGGGTACTAACATTAACAATATCAAAAATATGAAGAATACCATGTGGTATTTCCGTACTATGACTATGAAGAATACTATGTGGTGTGGTAAAAATTTTGAGTAGATTGTAACTGGATCATCAAAACAGTTTTATTTTTTTCTTTTAGGAGAAGATCTTATTACTTAAGGATTTCAACTTATTAGTAAGGTAAATGTCAATCAATGTTCCTGCTCCACCAATTCTGATCATTCTGGAAATTTTACTGAATTCTAACATCATCACAAACAATCTGGCAACAAGCTTGTTTGTAATAAAGAGATTTAAGAAATATAGCAAATGAGCAATTTAAATAATTTTTTCCGTGTAAACTTTCATTATGCGATGATATAAATTTACCAAAATCAGTTAAAAGGAAGACAAAAATTTTAAAAATTTGAAATTGGTTTAAGACTAGAAAAGAATTAAATAGAAGTTATAATTTAAGTTTAAAATGGAACAAGCCAGCTTAAGAAAGCATCAGATATCAATATTTGATCAGGATGAAAGTTATGAAAGATGCCCGTGCCACAGGTCCTGGGTTCTATCCTCGGGCCGGGCAAGGTTGACTCAGTCTTTCATCCCTTCAGTGGGTCGATAAAATGAGTACCAAGCAGGGCTCGAAAAACCACCCGTCCGCCCGTCCTCGGCGGTCAAAGATTCCCCGCGGACAACGAATTTCTCGAATCCGACGTCCGCGCGGACGGCCATTTTTCCCTTTAATATTCGTAATACATTTTCAATTTTTGTTGGAATATATATAAATTTTAATTTGTGTCATTAAAATTTAAGATACATAACATCGTTAAACACCAGAAAACTTCAACCCTCCGAACCCAAGCTATTTATAAAGACCTATTGCAGCAAAATGACCCACATTACAGCAACATACTGCGCATGGTGGAATTGATGTTTTCTCTGTCTGGGAGTACTGCAGCGGTTAAAATAGACTTTTCAGCAATGAACTTATAAAAAAACACATTACGTACTGGTCTTAAACAAGAAGCGTTGAACGCAATTATGAACATCTACCTAAATGGAAAACCCCTTTCAGATTTATGTGCAGAAACCTCAAAAAAATCATTGACGAGATTGTGGAACTGGCAAACGTCTCATTTAAAAAACTCAGTACCCTCGGATAAATTGACATTCCAGATAACTTGACCTTTGTCTCTTAAATTCTTTCATAAAAGAAATACTAGGTTACTATTAGTAACCTAGTATTTCTTTTATTACTGTATAATATAATCCTACTATTTGTAATCCTATTAACTACTAATTCATTGTGCAGTTTATATAAATGTTTGTAATAAATAAGAGAAAATTATATTTTTATTTATTTACAAGTTACGGGTTAGTTTCAAAGGAGGACGGGTACATTGTCGAACAAGCCGTCCTCGGGGACGGGTAAAATTTCTGAGTTTTTTCGAGCCCTGGTACCAAGCATGCTTGGGAACTAAACACTGGGAGTTTCGCGTTCGGTTGACCACCTAACCGGAACATCAGCTCCTGCACCCCAGAGCCCGAGGTCAAGAAAACTGAGATGGGCACAGTAGGCCTTGGCTCTCTATGGTCTGTCGAGCCACTGAGTTTAGTTAAGAAAGTTATGAAAATTTAAATTCAGCATAACTAATTTGAGCCATTCTGAATTCTTGTGATGGCCCCCTAGTGTCCCTTAAAGTTTTTCCCAATATTCCTAAGTATTCAACAAAGTTAGTCATGGTTATTAAAAATAAATATTAATTAAGTTTTGACACAGTGATGATGTAAGTAAATAGTATAATCAAATGAAAGTGTTATTGGTAAATATGTTATATTTTGCAAGAAGTAAGCTTTATGTAACTCCAAAATGTAACAAATTTGATTAAAAAATGAATTTTTTGAACTTACGCTGGCACCAATCCACGATATCTCTCTTGGCCAGCATTAACTCCAATAAATAATTCAACAGTTTTATCCTTTACCTTAAGATGTTTAATGAAGTAGTCCCAGCCAATTATTGTATTAAAATTTTCTGAAATGATGATATACTCTTTAGTTGAATTAAAACTTTAACTGACAAACATGAGTAAAATATAATCAGATAAAAGTACCAACTATGTGCAATCCTAAGAATTTAATTTTTAAAAAAAAATCCTACCTTTCAAATTTTATTTATCCTTTCTTCTTAAGTCATTACAATGTTCTATATATTTGTGCAATGATCTCACTACTTTTTGAAATATATAAGATCTTTAATTGTGATGATATCATTAAATCTATTGAACTAAGTAGAATGAGATGGGCCGGGCATGTAGTGAGAATGAACCTAGAACGAACAGCATTAAGAGTCTTTTATGCAATCCCCTCCAATAAAAGGCCGAGAGGAAGGTCCAAAAAGAGATGGAAAGACTGTGTGGATGAGGATTTTGCCATCCTGAAAGTAAAGAACTGGAAATCAATTGGAAAGGTAGAATGGGAAAAGCTTCTGAGGAAGGCCCAGGCTTACAAAGGGCTGTCGTGCCAATGCTGATGATGATCTCACTACTATTAATGGTCATTAAATTATTATTAATTTTTGCTTCAGTAGATACAAATTTAAAAATTATGGAAAATTGTCCAAGCAGAAGATAACAGAGAATAGAGTTAACCCTTTGACGCTGAACTTTTATTAAACATATTTTTCATTATTTTGTATTAATCTAGGACAATGTAAGTGAAAAATATTATATTTAAAATTTTAATAATTTATGGATATGAAATACAGCATGAAACAGCGGTGTCGGCGTGAAAGATAAAATCTTTCAAACACGGCTCATTTCCAAACAATAATTTTTCTAATTTGCAATTACTTAGATCTAAGAGAAACAGAAGCGATTCGCACCCCTTAATGTTAATTTTACTTTTTGCGTATTTTGCTTTATCTCGAGAACTTCCTGACCCATTTGAAAAATTATTGCACACAATTATAAATTTCGTTTATCCAAAGGTAATTCAATGCAAAGAATAACTTTGAGTTAATATTTATAAATTTTTATTATTTTATTTAAGAATGCTTGGAAAATGAACATAATCGGTCGAATAGTTCCTGAGAAATCGAAATTTTTGAAATTCAATTTCTCATGAACAAATTAGCCGATTTTGTTCAGATTTTGTATTTTGCCGTGTAAAATTATATTCTGTAAATGCAAGAAATTGTGCACAATTCAAAATTTTTTCGATTATTAAATAAAATAATAAAAAATATTTCCCAAAATTTAAATTTTTGCATGGAATTATCTTTGAATAAACTAATCAAAATAAGCCTTGTATTTATAATAAAAGTCTCAATCTGACTGTTTTAGCGTAGCAGACAAATTTGAAATTATGAAGATAGTGTTGCAAATTAACTCTGAAAATTCTGCTACCGGGGTTACAACAATGCACAGCGCTCCTGCAATGAATTTATGTGGGGGTAAATAACTCAAGTAAATTTAACTTTAGTACAATTGGATTTTCAGGTAATTCACAAATTTTTGAGTAGTTTGTTAGTCAGAAAAAAATCTATTTGAACTTATTCAGTTTACTGATGCAGAAGTCTTGTATCTTTTGAAGAGTAAGCTCTGTGAGGCTCATCTCTATTTTCAAAATTCTCCAGAATGTAGGGTGATCAAGAAGATTGATTAAGCTTGTGAAAAACTTTCACATTTTTTAAAATAGGAATAATCATCTTCATCTGACTAAATTTCAAGATGTCAGCAATTTTTATCACTTTCTTAGCAGTATTTCGAGGGATAGGATTTTATTTTAGATGTCAAGATTAAACCTTTTTTTTTTTTTTTTTTACTGTACAATAAATTATTCCTTAAGGTGAATTCAAACGAATTTTCATACGTCACACAAATAGCACTATTGCTCAGTTCATTCAATCAACATACATTATCATGAATATTATTTTTAAAAAAATGAATGTATCATACTTGACAATAAGAATACTAAGCTATTATCTTAAAATTATTTTTTTTTAAATTAATTAAATAAAATATGCTTAAATAAAAATAAATTTCTATGTAAATTACCTTCGAATTTTCCAGTGATATATGTTCGAACCAAGCATGTTTTTCCTACGTCTGAAATTTAAAAGAAATAATAGGTAATAAATAATTATTCTTGCTTGTCAAAACAAATTAGTGAAACTGAGAACAAAATAGAAATGTTTAATCCTCGTAGTATAATTAAACTCTAATACTAAAACAAATTAATACTAACTAATAATAATAATAATTAATTGCTTTTCGATCACGAATTTGGCTGTCAGGGTTGGATGTCAGGTTGGATATCAGGGCTGACTACTACACCCCTCGCAGCAAAACAACTTGGGCCCTCACTGGGCCAACATTCATGAATCTTGGCTCAGTAAGGGTTCAAAGGGCCTTAATTTTTCCGATACTGCCCTATATTGAATTTTCCGATTTACCCGATATTTTACAGCCACTTTACACCGGCATCGGTCCTATATAGAATTGTCAAATTCTCCCGATATGCTTTATCCATTATTTAGCCAATGTTAGATTCTATATTGGCCCATGTAGACCATATATAGGCCATTCTTGGACCAATATTAAAAACAATCTAGACATCCCAGGCCGGGATAGCCTGGTCAGTGGAGTGCCGGGTATATGTCCAAGAGTTCGTGGGTTCGGTCCCCGCCGGTCAAAGACTCCCCATGTAGTAAATGGTGACTGATGCACGTTAAATCTGTCGAGTCTCAAAGTCCTCCATGTTCCCATAACAAATCAATACCTCTGGGGGTACCGATCCAGGAGTTTCCTTGTCTTCTGGATTGGTTCAAAATTGCAAGGCTTCGGCGTTGAACATTTGTAGTCGTAAACCCAAAAATTGGGTCGACTGTTCAACGGCGGTCATAAAATAAAATAAAATCTAGACATCCCAATATTGGTACCGCAGTGCGTGTTCTTATAGGACCCATTTTGACCAAATTTTGAACATAAGTGGCCGTGGTAAATTGTTGCTAGGGGCGTTTTACGAGTGGTAGAAAATTAAAAACTATGTATCTGTCTAAACAACAAGTTACATCTTTCAATCATAATTTTTGGTAATTTTGCCAAAATTTTAAGAGCCTCAACACGAGAGAGCTGGAACTAAGTGGCATTCCAAATACATTTACATGTAGTGATACGGGAAATAACTTTGCCTCATTCCCGTACGAGAGAGCTGGAACTAAGTGGCATTTCAAATACATTTACATGTAGTGGTACGGGAAATAACTTTACATCAGTTATTTACCGTACGAGAGAGCTGGAGTTGTTACGAGAGATAACTTTACATCAGTTTTATGAAACAAAGAATGATGCATACTTTAAAACTAAAATTTAACTACCAATCGGAGAAATTTTCCAAAATCCCGTTGAAAATCGGATCCCTTATATTATTATTCTTTAAAGGTCCTTTAAACGATAATAATACAAGGGATCCTTTAAAGGTATTATCATCATAATTCTTTTAAATAATACTTATAAGTTATTGGAACTATGAAGCCAAAGTTCATCAATAACTACATCTATTATGTATATTCTGTTCTTTTTATTATTTCTATTTGATTCTATTTTTAATATTCTATTCTTTTTATTATTTATATTCTATTCTTTTTATTACTTACATTCTATTCAATTATTTATATTTTTTTCCATTATATATATTAGACAACGATAGGTTCTGGTATACACAGGTCATCGACTATGGATAATACACATCTGTGCATTGAATATGAGGATATTGTAAATATTATAATAAAACGATAAGTGAATACGATATTATTGTGAATGATGTTACATTTTATTTTGGGTAAAGAAATATTATATACCAATGTAGAAATTAGATTGATTCGGAAAATATAACTATACACTTTTGACAATCCTTGCGATACTATAATTTGTACAATGGGTGTTAATGTTTGAGCGAGTAACAACTCGAAAAAACACATAATCCTTGTAAGCAATATAGATGAGAGTTGAGCAAAAAACAGCGAATTACGCAAGCAAACATTCTTACGTTACATATCTGAGTACACACATTTAAGACATAAAATCACGTTTTCTGCTTTTATTATTATTTATGATCTCTAAGTTTGTATTTCTATTAATATTACAATATTTCTTCCCGAAAACCACAACCATGTATGTCTCCAATTGTTTTCGAAAAGTAATATATGTTCTCAAGGAGCTCGAGCAATAACACAATTAGGGTCAAAGAACTTACATGGCCTTCGATGTACAAAGATGTCAAGAAATTCATTAAAACCTGTCTATCTTGTCAAAGTCCCAAGATACAGCGACACGTATATAAATCGCTTGGGAGGTATTTACCAATGGAAGGAAGATTCGACAAAATTTATCTTGACATAATTGGACCTTTGAAGAACATCCCCAGAACATTAAAAGTTACAAATATTAGAACATTAGCAATTCCAAAAACATATCTGTAAATCGTTTGAAACAGTTTGCAGACTTGAAGAAGAACACTTGTTCTAATATTCACAGTCAGCATACCATCAGACATTCATAAGTAAGGCTGCTCCAAATATTAAAGTGAAAATGATTACTTTTCTAATGAACCGTTACAGAAGGCTGTTTCCAACAAGACATTACGTGTTGGGAGACCTACTAAAGTCCATCTAAATTTCTCAATACATTCGAATGAGGTTTTTACTGGAAGGAGAGTAATGAAGCGACATGACGTCAAGCGCGCATTCTACATTTTTAAATTATTTTATAATTTATGAACTCTAAGTTAGTATTCATCCTTATATTCGAATTGGACTAGTTATTCTGCTTACTTTGTTTCTGTGCTTTACGCATCACAAATATTTGATGCCAAATTTAACTAAAACGCATTTTATATAAATTGTAATTTAATGTGGACAGACAAATTTTTGGAAGATTAATAAATATTTCCGGTAAATACTGTAAAATAAAGGATAAGTAAATAATATACGTGTAAGAAACTTTTATTAATTTTAGGCTATGGCAAGGTACAGATATCTAGATCTTCTTTATGTATTTAAACTTATATTATATAATTTATCTGCTTAATAGCCGTCATTAGCTTCAAAAGATATTTGTGTACAGAGCGCAAAATAAAAAATGGCCACGGTGAATAACTTTTGATCTAATGATCGGATCTTCACTTCCTAGGACTCAATTTTAATGATTATCGTGGGGGTAATCTGAAATATGTGTTAATTAATTAGTGTAGACGGTAATCAGATTCGAAAACGTACCTAGTCTAAATAACTTTTTTCGACAGATAAAGATTTTTGACTCCCCCAAATAATGGGATGGCAAACCAATGGCAGGGATGGCAAACCAATGGCACGCGGCACAATATTTTGGGCACTCCACCGATCCCAATTGTTGTTACACTATGAAGCATATGTAACAATTAAATTAAAATTCACAAAAAATAAACAATTATTAATAAAAAAATTAATGCTAAAATAACAATTAATAGCCATAAAAAAACAAGCTAACAATAAATAACTAGCAAAACAAAAATTAACAGTCCTACTTAAACTAACATCTTACAACCTAATATAAGTTATTTGTCATCTAATCTGCAACAACAGAAGTCACACTGATGTTACTTGAAAGTTGAATTACTCGTATAACTGAGATATTGTAAAATGTATTTTTTTTCAATGTAAATAAAGAGATTTGAGTTGATAGTATTTAGTATTATTATTTTGCCAATAATCATGAAGTCAAAATTATTTGACGGCACGTCTATAACCTCATTAAGCAATTTTTTTAGAGAAAATGGCACGTTGGTGTATAAAGGTTCGCCACCCCTGATATAGGGGGTAGTTGTAATCTTAAAAATATGGTCCCCACAGTCTAGTTAGGAGAGCGGTCCAAGTTTAGACCTCTTAATGTTAACTTTACTTTTTGCATATTTCGCCATGTTTCCAGAAATTATTAAGCGAAATGAAAAAATTTTGCACACAATGATACAAATCGTTTATCCAACGATAATTCCATGCAAAATATAACTTTCCTGCAATATTTCTTATTATTTTATTTAACAGTGACACGTATGCAAAAATATGGTCAAAAGAAATTTTAATTGTAAGGAATTTAAGATATTACATCATTTTAAAGAATGTACTTTTATATAGCAAAATAAAACATTTGAGCAAAGCCGATCAAGTAATTCCTCAGAAATTGAATTTTGGAGAAGCCGTATTTTAAAATTTGATTTCTCAGGAACTCATATTTTGTATTTCGCCATGTAAAAATTACATCTTTTAAAATGCTGTAAAAAATTTTATACCTTACAATTTTTTTTCAATTATAATCAAATGAAATAATAAAAAAACATATGTGCTTAAAGTCATGTTTTGAGTTGAATTATATTTGGATAAACAAATTTTATAATTGCGTACAAAATTTTTTCAATTTGCTTAAAAAGTTCTCAAGATATGGAGAAATACACAAAAAATGAAATTAACATTAAGGGGTCTAAAATTTTGCCCTCTCTCGTGATCAAAGTATGAAGGCCACATTTCCAAGATTACGGCTATCCCCTATATTTCGGAGGTCAAAAATCCAAATCCGTCGAAAAAACGGTATGTTTATTCAGAGAACGTGAAAATCCGATGATTAAATCAAAAGTTATTCAGGGTGGTCCATTTTTTATTTTGAACACTGTACATTTAAGCACTTGTTTTTTTATCTTGGTAAGGATCTTGTTTTTTTTTAAACTTTCTTATAATTTTTTTTTAACTTTTAAAAGAATTGTTAATTTCTTGTAGAAAAAAAGTGACATAATCCTAATTGCAAAAAATAATATTTAATTGTCAATATAAAAAAAGTGAGATTACTCACAGGCTTCTCCTACTACGCCAATCTTAAGCTTTATAATAGGTTGACTTTCGTTATCCATTCCATTTGTTATGTTGCTCGTTCTGTTTGTTTTATTACCCATTCCATTTATTTTGCTACATTCACCGTTCAAGACTTCGCTGAACAACCGACTCCAATATTCAATAATAATGTGGAAATCTTTCATCTGTCGTGTGATAATCTCTTATCTAAATGAAAGAGTTCCTTTCGAAACAATGAATCTCAATAAAGTGAGATAATCTACGAAAGTTACGTCACAATCAACGTGATAATTATGTAGTAGCATCTAAGGCTCCTGTAGCATCAAGTTTCACTTTGGATTTATAAATTCAAGTCGCAACAATTTATTATGCAATGAAATAGAAAAAAGGAACAAGAGAAATTATTAATTCATTATTAATTTTTTATTTAAGTTATCACCTTTCATTATTAATTTTTACTTAAGTTATAATACTGATGATAATCAATAAAGAATTACATTTAAGAAAAGGAGTCGTTTAAATTCTTTTAAAGTGTAGCGCTCAAGGGCACCGGCAGCGGGGTGCAAGGTGTACTTACACCCCCTGGATTATTTTTAAAACAATTAAAGAGATACAGAAAAACAATTTCGTTACACAATTTTTTTATTAAAAATATTTTTATTCCTAAACAAATAATTAAGTAATTATTGATATATAACAAATAAAAATTTGTTTAATCAAACAATAATTGTAATCGTCTTGTTTGCTGTCCAATTCTGTTTATAACTTTTTCAATTAATTCTGAATCATGTTTGATTCTTTTCTTATGCACACTTAGCATGCACAAACTTGGCAGATATCTAAGCTATCTTTTTAAGTTTCATTTAATAGAGTATAAATAATATATTTTCCATTAGTTATTTAGTTTAACAAAGGTGTATAACACAAACTGACATCTCACAACTGTAAAACTTTATCAACACAATAAATACCAATGTTAAGCAAACACGTTAGTATACGAAATTTCTGTTTGTAGTTATTTGTGTTTCAAAATGTTTTAAAAAAGACATATCTGATTAACAATGAAGAAATGCATCTGGAAAAAAATGAACAGATGAAAGTACATGTAATAACAAAACAAAATGTAATAACAGAATATTTAATTTTTTTTTGGTGGGGGAGGGGGGTAGTTTGTTAGAGGGTTGCACCCCCTTTTATATTATTCTGCCGGTGCCCTTGTCAACTGTAAAGATTTTTCTTTAGAACGTTAAATAGCATTAAATGTGATACAAAACATACAATCTAAAAATTAATCATTATTCACAGTAATGGTAGAAAATGAGTAGAGGATGGATTAGAGGAGTCACAGTTACCACTAAAAAATTTCACAATATCTTCTTTGGATGCAGACCAAGGCAGTCCTCTAACTCTCAGAACAAAAGGATCACGCTCTTCTTCANGTATAACACAAACTGACTTCTCACAACTGTAAAACTTCATCAACACAATAAATAAGAATGCGTGCGCAAACACGTTAGTACACGAAATTTCTGTTTGTAGTTATTTGTGTTTCAAAGTCAGTAGCTATGGCAGTGCCAGTTTCTCGTGGTAAAATTTGCAACTACAAGAAATCCGTACTTATATTTAAAAAAAAAAAATCTTGTTAACAATGAAGAAATGCATCTTGAAAAAAATGAACAGATAAAAGTATGTCATAACAAAACAAAATGTAATAACAGAACATTTTAAATTTTTTTTGGTTGGGGAGGGGGCTAGTTTGTTAGAGGGTTGCACCCCCATTTATATTATTCTGCCGGCGTCCTTGGTAATCTGAAATTTTATTTCTTATTTTATTTATTTATTTTAATTGCAAACAATTTTCAAGTGCTTTCTTTATCATACCTTTGAAATAGATTTGTTTATCAATTTAATCTTGCTTAAATCAATAGTTTATCCGGCCTTTATACCTTTACTTTTTTTCGACGGATTAGGATTTCTGACCCCCAAAATATAGGGGATAGCTACAATCTGGGAAACATGGTTCCTGTAGTTTGGTCATGAGTGCGATCCAAAGTTTTGACCCCTTATCGTGAATTTTACCTTTCGCGTATTTTGCCATATCTCCAGAATTTCTTTTCTCATTTTTTTTTCGAGAATTGAAAAATTTTCGGCGCACAATTATAAAATTCTTCTGTCCAAAGATAATTCTACACGAAAAATGAATTTTAAGTAAATATTTATTATTTTATTTAATAATGGTCCAAAAATATTTTTATTCCGAAGTATGCAGTTTTTTGCATCATTTTGAAGTATGTACATGACAAAATACGAATTTTGAGCAAAATCAGTTGAAGCTCCCGAAAAATCGATTTTTAAAAATACGACTTCAAAATTCAATTCGATTTTATACAAAACCTATGTAAAAATGACCATAAGAAAGAAGAAAATTATATTAACTAAAAAAAAGTATAAGAATATTAATGGAAAAAAAAACAACAGTCTTTTAAGCTTATTGCACTTGTCAAGTACAAGTCAATATAATTTTTGAAATACTGGGTAATTTTGCTGTCTCTACTTCTCATAAATAACTTTTGTAACGATTGATATTTTCAATAAATATTTTATGGATTAATCGAAGATTTTTTTAAAATTTTTTTATATATTTAAACATACCTTTCAGTAAATATTATTTAAGAAATATTACTAATTAAATTAGATGAATATCCCTAAAAATTTAAAAATTATACACATTTTAGCTAACAGATGGCACAACTACATAATTCTTAAATAAATTAATTTTATATAATTCTACCAACTAGAGTATATTTGAAAGAATAAATTAAGTAATAAATCAAACTCAAAAATAAATAAAACTAAGAATAAAGTTAAAATAACAAAAATTAGTAAGTTTTTAAATTTCATTTTTTGTATTTCTTTCCTTAATTTTCATTTATTGTGAACTACTCACCAATTTAATTCAACTTTTTTATATTTTATTTGATTAGATTTTGATTCTGAAATAATACTAAGAATTTGTTATTTGTAATAAATCTATTGCCAAAATTATTTACTAAATAATTTCTTTGTTAATTTGTATAATTTTTCCATGTGCAAATCCATTTCGGGTAAATCCGTGGTTAAAATTATTTACTAAAAATTCCTTTACTAAATAATTTCCTTTGTTAATCTATACAATTTTTCCATGTGCAAATCCATTTCGGGCAAATCCGTGGGTAAAATTGTTTGCTAAAAATTTCTTTATTAATTTATACAATTTTCCATGTGCAAATCCATTTCGGGCAAATCCGTGG
>NC_092205.1:29325572-29343473 GCF_043381705.1 Parasteatoda tepidariorum | reverse complement strand
GATATACACATGATTTTGTATTTATATAGATATATATTTATATAGAGAGAGAGAGAGAGAGAGAGAGAGAGAGAGAAAGAGATTTTTATAGATAGATTGATTTTTTTAATATTTTTATCTCAGATATTTCTTTTTCAAGACACTCCTCGATAAATTCGGCCCTTTTGCTAATTGTGCAACGACGCCAGCTACCGCTGCTGCACCAAAATCACCCAAACGGAATCATCGGCACAAGGCGATTTTTAATTTAAGTAACTTTTTTTATTAAAGCTAAAATTAAATACCTGCTTGTAAAAAATGATTAGTTCCGAAGTAAACAAAAATTTAAAGAATGAAATTAAAAAAGGTTACTGCTATGAAAAAAGCAATTTTTAATAACTATATTTCAAAGACTGTACTGTCACCCTTAAAACTTTAATTATGCTGTGATCAATAAATTTACTGTGGTTACAGAGCTACCCAGGTTCAACAAAGGAATTGCTTGAAACATTTAACATTTGCAACCAATTTTATTAAAACTCAAATTTTCAAACAAAAACACACTCTAAACATTTCCAAATGCTATCAAGTAGATATCACATATTTTCAAATTATACGTTACTTAAAGTTTAAAATTTATCAATACAAAATTATCTTTTCAATAAAATGCAATTAAAAATCTAAGGCACAATATTCTATTACTCCAAATCCAGAAAAAACAATTAAGAATAAAAGGCACACTTATCATGAAATCTACTAAAATCAATTTAAAAAAATATATAGATCACAATATTCTCTGAATCCGGTAAGCACGATTAAGAATAAAAGGCTTATCTTAAAATATATATCTTAAAATATAGTAGAAACAATGAAAAGTCAGGGTAAATTGTTCCTTTAAAACTGTACTAAAATCGAAATTAGCACTCCAACTTCTTAGGGCTTCCTTCTAGTAAGGCAATTAGCACTTGTGGGACAACAGACTTTCAGCATTGGGACGCTCTGTGGATAGGCAAATAGATTCGAACATAGCGGCTTCGGCTCAACCTTGCTCAAAACTCCCGCTCATCCACTCAGGGACTCTGGCCTAGTCCATTCTCCTCTCAGCCATTCTTCAGTTCTTCAGCTTCACCATCTTTTACTCTCCTTTCAGCAAAGGGAATGAATCTCGGACTGACCATGAGCTGCTTATCATCCCATGAGCTGCAGCACAACCAGTGAATATCACAACAACAAAAAAGTTCCATTATAAGAACAGTCACAAATTAAATAATACATTATAAAAGTGATAAGACAATCCTAATGAAATATAAATAAACTTAATTACACATAATTATACACTGAAATCCCAGTTTAAAAGGATAATTAAAATTTCTAATAAATATCACTATTGTGATTGAATTTCAAATTTATAATGGCGGTGCCACCTGAAGGCAAATCATATTATACACCATAAACACTCACAAGAATTCGAAAATAAGCAGAGCTAACCAGTGCAGTCATCTATTGATGAAATAAGCGAACTATTTCCGCTGAAAAAGTAACCCATCTTTAAAAGTATTGATCTAAAAAAATATAACAAATTTTTATTTATTAAAAAACAATTAAAAAAATTTACTTTAAAACTTGATTCCAAGCATTAAAAGTACTATGTTTGGCTTAATCTAAAAATGAAATTAAAATCTGCACATTTCATATAGTGTCTTCAATTGAATCTCTGATAGAGAACGCTATCATCGCCTGCGTTTTATAATACCAAGAAGTTTTAAGGCCTGGTTTCTTAGGACAGGACGCCGTCAGCTGGAAATCAGCGCTAACCTCTGATTGGTCCATTTGTGAGTTTGATAGTATACATCATCGAACGCTCATCTTGAACTACAATTGCCGTCCAAGTCAACTGCAGTTGGATTACAACGTGACGTCCCTTACGAAATTTTAAGGTATATTTAAGGTTGATTTGAGGTATTTTTGAGGTATTAAGGTTGTTTTGAGGTATATTTGAGGTATATTTAAGGTTGCAGAGAAAACAGCAATAAAAATTATACCTCGTAAATGTTGTAATTAAGGTGTGCGAGGTTGATTTATCTATACTTCAGCTTGTTTTGATGTTGTTTAAAATTCACNGTTCCATTATAAGAACAGTCACAAATTAAATAATACATTATAAAAGAGATAAAACAATACTAATTAAATATAAATAAACTTAATTACACATAATTATACACTAAAATCCCAGTTTAAAAGGATAATTAAAATTTCTAATAAATATCACTATTGTGATTGAATTTCAAATTTATAATGGTGGTGCCACCTGGAGGCAAATCATATTATACACCATAAACACTCACAAGAATTCGAAAATAAGCAGAGCTAACCAGTGCAGTCATCTATTGATGAAATAAGCGAACTATTTCCGCTGAAAAAGTAACCCATCTTTAAAAGTATTGATCTAAAAAAATATAATAAATTTCTACTTATTACAAAACAAAAAAAATTTACCTTAAAATTTGATTCCAAACATTAAAAAATACTATGTTTGGCTTAATCTAAAAATGAAATTAAAATCTGCACATTTCATATAGTGTCTTCAATTGAATCTCTGACAGAGAACGCTTTCATCGCCTGTGTTTTATAGTACCAAGAAGTACAACCTGTTACGTCTTGTACTAAACTTGTACGTCTTGTTTACATCCATTATAAGTAGAATTTGCGAAAACAAAATACCAATAAAAATTGTCAGATAAAACTTTAAAACTGTGAGGGGAAAACAAGCTTGTCTTTAAACATCATAACTTAAAGGGAGCAAAATAGGCGCAAATAAAATTTTTTTCTTCAAGCAAACCAGGCTGGGCATTTTCCTTCTAGTAGCATTTCTTCTTCTGAAGGTATATAATTTTCTACTTTCGGAATCACATCTTTTTCATCATTCGAAGGATGGTAATTTTCGTTTAGCTCTAAAGGTTTTAATTTACTGCTTGATTGAGTACCAATAATATCTTCTTTTATCACAATCAAGTTCTCGACTTCAGCTCTAGACTCCAAATCGCTATCTTCTGGATAATTTGTATCTTTTTGGGGAAGAATTTCTGTTTTATTAGCAGATCCATTGAGTATTTCTTCCTCGGTAGTGCGCGTAGCAGGCACGTACTTGTTTTGCTTCCATTCGGGAGATTTTCCTTCTATTTCCATTTTAACAGGATGAATAAATGGTATCAATTCTTTTTTTTCGAGTATTCTCAAAGTCATTTGTTCAAAAATCTGCAATTTTGTAAGAAAGGAAAATGAATATTTAACCTTTAGTTACCTTTGCATATATTCAAACGTAACGTACTAGGTGGGAAAAAAGGATATCACCTAGAATAATTTTTGTACTAATAATCGTATTTAGCAATTTTAACGGTTCCAGTAGGATCTGTGACCTCAAATATATGCTGACTAATCAGTAGCCGATATGCTAAGTAATTAGCAATAAAAGTTTTGAATCTGAGGCATAATTTTTTCTATACTATAGTAATATACGTATTTTTCTGATAAGAAATCTAAAGTTTAAACTATTTATGATGAGAGGGAGGGGATTCGAGGAAAATTTAAATTGATTATTTTTAAAGAAATAAATACCTAATGTAACTTACAAAGAGTTTAACTTCTGCAAACATAAGCTAAAAAATTCTTTTATAATTTGTCGTTGTTAGTCGATTACTAAAACTTTTTTTAATTACAAAATACAATGTTTCTTATTAAATCGTCAGCTAATTTCATTCTTATTTAGTAAAGAGATTTTAATAAAATATAACATTCTACGAAGATTTATAAAAACATATTTCTGATTGAATGTGGTTATACATCTGTTTTTATTTTTGCTGATTCATTCTATGGAGTGAACAATTATAATTATGTGCAATATAATAATGATCAGTATGCATTCATATATTTGGATTAATATATTTATAGATTACTCAATGTACATTTTAATAATTAAATGGCAAAAGCTAATATAAAGCTAATATAAAGATACTAGTTTTGTAAAAGAAAACTTTTGTTTCTTTGAATCAAACTTTTGTCACATCAGCAATGAATAGGCGATATATTTTATTGCTTGAAAGCTAACACGAGAAACAATTTAACTATCATTTACTTAAACTTCAGCAATGATAAGGAAAAACTGTGGAAAGCCACGTTTACCACCACACCATTGTACCACCAAATTACAATAATGTAGGATGTAAGGAAAAGTTCGACTAAAATATGCTCTAAAGTATACCATAAAATATATCTAGAATAAATTTTAAATCGACAAATAAAAGACACATTTTCATATAATTTCGAGTAGAATGGAAACGTTAACTTGTTCGAAATAATTGGTGTTGTATTTACTTTGATTTTATAATTTCATTGTAATTAGAAATAATTGGCATTGCATTACTTGAGGCTAAGGGTTATTTCCTCTCATTCGATATTGACGTTTCATATGTAACGGAATTTTTTGACCTCCTTAAAAGTGCTTTTTAAAGCTAACAGCCAAAACAAATTGTACTGCATTGTTTTTCCAGAAATTTGTGACTGAGTTATTATTATTTCAGTGTAAGAGTCTTTGTCCTTATCTTACATAAAACCTATTTTAATATCGCGTTAAGTAATAATATACAATGTATTATAATGTGTTGCAGGTAGTTCTGATCAAAATCGATTATCGTGTGAACCTAACTAATTTTTTTTTCACTTTTTAATTTATTTGAGAAAATACAACTTATTTAAGTTGCTTCACTATTTTAAAATTATATATTTTATGCAGTGTACTATAAAAACGAGGGATATTTCAGGTGGATCTTATAATTTTGTAACATACTGTATACTTTTTATGGTGTTTCGAAAAGTAATAATTCATTATATACCAATATACTCTATCATACTAACGAAAATAATTTAGTATAAATTAATTATACTGAATACTTCTAGAATAAGTTTTCCGCAAATATGCAAAAAAGTCAAATATCATATTGAACCTACATTAAAATAGCTAACATTCAGGAATTTTGGAAATGGAATAAAAGTCACATCTGAATTCGTATCTCATCGATTATATATACATTCTTCTAACAGAAAAATACAATCATGCAATCATAGTTGTATAAAGGTTAATTTAAATTTCCGAGTAAGTTTAAGAACTTGAATCACTTACAAATAGATATTACTTTAATATTCACATTCAAACTTTATGTGTGTATAACTCTTGTATATTCGATTATGTCAAATATAAATTGCGAAAAATTTTGCGAATGCTTAGACTGGAGGTAATTTATAAAAATTAAATTTTAAACAAAATCGTCTAGTCAAAATGAAAAAAAAAAAGAGAGAAGATAATGACTGATTGATGTAAACGATAGTGAAAAAGAGAGAAAAATTAGAGATAAACAAGATAAGAATGGAATTTTAGTTCAAGAAAAAAAAGTTTTCTGATGAAACGAGTGTGAGCGTTAAATAAAGTATTGTGAAAATTGCAACATTTGTTACGTTTGTTTAATTAGGAATGTTATAAAGAAAAATTTTCTTTTTTAAGAAACTTATATAATAATAATTTTTAATTACTTTAATTTTAAAGTTTCGAAACCCTAAATATTTCAAGAAGGCAATTGTAGTTGGCGAAATTGAATAATTTGGTGAATATAAAACGTATTTGGTGAATATAATGTGTCTAATCCTCTTAGTTTTGCTGCCATTTTTTCAGTTTCTTAAGTGCCTCACAAATTTAGTTTAAAATGAGACTATCGTATCAGATGTATGTACGTAGTGATGGTGAGAATCGTAAAATAAGTTTGTATGGAAGCTTGAATTAAATCTATAATGTCTTACTTCTTTAACATTTTCACCAGTCTTGGCACTGCATTCAAAAAATTTGAGATTTTCACTGTTGGCAAAATTTTGGCCTTCTTTAAAAAGTACTTCCCTTCTATGGAAAAGGTCAGATCGAGCACCAACTGTCAATTATAAAATATTTTCATTAAAAGAAACTTGAAATCTTAAGAAATATAGTCATAAAAATTTTTTTTTTCTGGGAACGTAACATTATTTTTGAGTTAATGCTCAATTCGTTAAATACGCAACTGTTCTTGAATTATATCAGTGGATACTCTAACATAATAGATAGTTCATTTTATAAAAATGAGATGGCGCGTAGGCAGCTGAGAAGTGGTGAGATTTCGACACGAGAAGTTGTCTTACCAAATTAATGCCTCCTCCTCAGTAATATATTCAAACCAAATATTTTCTCACCCAAATATATTTTTTATAAATGAAATTTCCAATGTCAATTTTAATATGTATCATCTAAATGCCACAGTGCACACATACGCATATTTTTTTCCCATTGAGATATCCAGAAATTTTTAAAGTTTCAAACATGAGCAATTTGTATCAATCCTAAGGGATGCAAACTGAGGATTGCGCTAATTCCATGGTCATAAACAACCCTTGCATTGCTCGGCAAAATATTTAAATTAGTATTTTTACTTCAGAAACCCTGCAATGTCCAATTTAAAACCTGATATGGGAAATCATAGCGAATTTGCATTTCACCAGTCTTGGCACTGCATTCAAAAAATTCGAGATTTTCACTTTTGGCAAAATTTTGGCCTTCTCTAAAAAGTACTTCCCTTCCATAGAAAAGGTCAGATCGAGCCCCAACTGTCAATTATAAAATATTTTCATTAAAAGAAACTTGAAATCTTAAGAAAAAAATTGTCATAAATAAAAAAAATTTTCTGGGAATATAACATTATTTTTGCGTTATTGCTCAATCCGTTAAATTCGTAATTCGTTAAATACGCAACTGTTCCTGAATTATATCAGTGGATACTCAAATGTCGTAGATGGTTCATTTTATAAAAATGGGATGGCGCGTAGGCAGCTGAGAAGTGGAGAGATTTCGACACGAGAAGTTGTCTTACGTTTTAAATCATGCGCATTTTGTATCAAGCCTAAGGGATACAAACTGAAGATTACGATCTCCATGGTCATAAACAACCCATGCATTACTCTGCAAACGATTCAAATTAGTATTTTTACTTCAGAAACCCTTTAATTTCCAAATAAAAACAGCTAGTAATATTTCAGTATAAATATTTATTTTAAAGCTATTGTTGTATTTATTTTAAAGTTGTAAAGCTAATGTAATATTTATTTTAAAGTTGTTCCTTATGCTACTTGCCAATATCAGCAAGGGATATCATCATACCAATATCATGGGAAATTATAGCGAATTTGCAAGATAGAGAATGCTTTTCTTGATTTTCAGTGGCACCCTTTGTTGCCAATGTTACGACTTAAGTCATACGAACACGTCACAGCCCGTTTTACAGGGGGAAACCAATTCATTCATACACAGATTGTAACTTAAACCTTAAACAGAGAACGCTCAATCTCCAATTCAGTACTTTTAGAGGTATTGATTTCTTGCAGGAACTTGGTAGACTTTGCGTTTCCGGCAGATTTAACGTGCACCAGTCAGTATTTGATGCAGTGGCGTATCTAGGGTATGGCAGGCATGGCTAGAGCCATGGGCGCATTATTTGAAAAAGGCGCAAAATCAACTGCAACGTTTCTTTCGTNATAGCTTCTGGAGTTAATTTCCTCATTTTCTCACGCCATTCTCGAAGTTTCTCAAAGGTACAAATGTCTGCAGTATCATAAACCAGAAGAATACCGCTTGCATTTCTAGTTGGTCTGGAAGAAAAAAAAATTTTAATATATTTGTCAGCATTATCAATAAAATTTTTTTTTTTTAATTGATGCTGTTTCTCTTTGAGGAGAAAAGCTTATTACTGAAGGATATTTACTTACTATTAAGGTAAATATAAAAATAAATTCAGGAAGTTTAGAAAAATAAAGGGACAAAGTAGGCATGCAAAAAGAATTAGTTGCAATAGTACGTTATTTAAATTGCTTTAGAGCTGCAAAATGGGATAATAGAGATGGTCTGGCAAACACCCCAGGATGGTCTGAAGACACGCCATCACAGTTTTGATCTTCAATAGAGAGGATGGCTCCCCACTTTGACAGCTCAGATATCTGTATGTGAAGTCGAGTACTTTGCGATGGAACAATTTAACGAGGATCGATCTCGCACTCCTTCATTCCCTTCGCTGACTGATCAGGGGTCACCCACCCACACTGACACATACTCACACCACTGGTTCATCGTCCACAGCCAGTGATGCTTTACCTTGGTGATCTGCTGGAAATTAAGTCTTACGAACAATTCATTGTAAGTTAGGAAAAGAATAAAAAATCGCAAAAGTGCACAGGGCCGCAAACGCAACCGCAAATTATACGTAAATAATAAAAAATTTTATAATGTCTTAAGGGTACTAACATTTGCAATATCAAAAATCTGAAGAATACCGTGTGGATTTTCCGACATTCTGGAAAGAAAATTTTTAAGTAGATTCTAACTGGATCATCAAAAGAGTTTTATTTTTTTCTTTCAGGAGAAGATTTTATTAAAGGATTTTAACTTATCAGTAAGGTAAATATCAATCAATGTTCCTGCTCCATCGAATTCTGGTAATTCAAGAAATTTTATTGAAATCTAACATCATCACTAACAATCTGGCAACAATCTTGTTTGTTATAAAGAGATTTGTAATAATAGTGGTAAGTTATAGAGAATTTTTTTAAAAATAATTTTGCATTATCTTTTTTAAATTTTCTTCTTTATATTCTAATAAAATTTGATATAAAGTAAGAAATAAAGTAAATGAGCAATTTAAATAACATTTTTCCCGAGTAAACTCTCATTGTGCGATGATATAAATTTACCAAAATCAGTTAAAGGGAAGATAAAAATTCTAAAAGTTTAAAATTAGTTTAAGACAGGAAAAGAATTAAGTAGAAATTATAATTTAAATTTAAACGGAACAACCCAGCTTAAAAAAGCATCAGATATCAGTATTTGATCAGGATGAAAGTGGTTAAAATTTTCAATTCAGCATAACTAATTGAGCAATTCTGAATCCTTGTGATCGCCCCCTACCACCCCTTAAAGTTTTTCCCAGTAATCCTGTATTCAACGAAGTTAGTCATGGTTATTAAAAATAAATATTAATTAAGTTACGACACAGTGATGATGTAAGTAAATAATACAATCAAATAAATTTTTTATTGGTAATGTAATATTTTGCAAAAAGTAAGCTTTACGTAACTCTAAAATGTAACAAAGTTTAATTAAAAATGAAATTTTTGAACTTACATTGGCACCAATGCACGAAATCTCTCATTGCCAGGATGAACCGCAAAAAACAAATGCACAGTTTTATCCTTTACCTTAAGTCGTTTAGTGTAGTTGCCCCCGTGGAATATCGGATTATAAATGTCTAAAATGATGATATACCCTTTAGTTGAAGTAAAACTTTAACTGACAAACATGAGTGAAATATAATCAGGTAAAAGTACCAACTATGTGCACTCCTAAGCATTTATTTTTTGAAAAAAAATCCTTCTTTCTAAATTTTACTTATCCTTTCTTCTTAAGTCATAACAAGAATCTATATTTTTGTGCAATGATATCACTACTTTTTGAAATATATAAGATCTTTAATAATGATGATATCATTAAATCTATTAGGCAAAGTAGAATGAGATGGACCGGGCATGTAGTGAGAATGAGCCCAGATCGAACAGCTTTAAGTCTTTAATGCAACCCCCTCCAATTAAAGGCCAAGAGGAAGGCCCAAAAAGAGATGGAAAGACTGTGTGGATGAGGATTTTGCCATCCTAAAAGTAAAGAACTGGAAATCAGTTGCTGGGGGAAAGACAGAATGGGAAAAGCTTCTGAGGAAGGCCCAAGCTCACAAAGGGCTGTCGTGCCAATGCTGATGATGATCGCTGGAATTTACAGTTAATATTATGGCAGAACAGCGTGAATGGCCCAATGCAAACTTACAAACTGCATTGTTACATACGGAACTTCTTGTGCACCCTACTTAGCAAAAACAATTAGCCATTGATGAGGGTGATAGTTTTCCCTTAGCCGCTGCTGTAATAATTAGAGACACTTATATGGATGACATTTTGTCAGGTAGTTCAGACTTTCAAGAATTTCAATTACTACAAGAACAGTTAGTAGACCTGTTTAAAAAGGCGGGTATNAAAAAACTTATATATCTATTTCTCACCGTTGACCAGCGAATGCAGCTGCAACGAAAAAAAAGGGGCCAAAATCCTCCCACGCAGGTGTCAGCTGAGGTCCCATCCGAAGAGATTGCGGAGATTGTATCAAGTTACCCTTGGTAAAGGAAAAGACTGGGGAAAATTTCTTTAAGGCAGTGCATGACTGAAAAAAAAGTAAAAAAACAGTAATAGACAATTATAGATAAATTACAATTGCATAATTAAAATATAAAACACAATAAATCTATAAAAGTTAATAATTAAAAAAATATGCAGTAAATAAACCTGTGCATTATAAATTGATAAATGATTTAAATATAAGCTGAACGTTAAATGAAGTTAAGAGCAATAACTCGTAAATAATAAATTAAGAGTTAAGATAATAAAAGTAAAGCAAATTAAGAAAACAAAATTAAAGCAAATTAAGAAAAAACAAAGTTAAAGCAAATATTAAAATAAACTTGTGATAATTAACATTATCACAATTGTCCTAGCAGAAGATAACAGAGAAAATAAGAATAGAGCTAAACCTTTGACGTAGAATAATTTACGGACATGAAATACAGCATGAAACACCGGTGTCGGCGTGAAAGGTAAAATCTTTCAAACACGGCTCATTTCCAAAGAATATTTTTTCAAATTTGCAGTTACTTAGATCTAAGAGAAACAGTTATTCTTCATTGAAATTTCTTTAATTCACAAAATAAATTAAGGATAAATTTTTGAAAAATACCAAAATATACTTTTGCTTGTGATTAAAGAATCAGAAAAAAATATATAAAAATGAATTTCAAATGCGTTAAAGGGTTAAAAACATAAGATAGTTACGATTCCGGTAGCAGAATTCCTCCAGCTCGGAAACGGGAGCTGCAGATTATCAGAGCATCTGCAGATTTTTTTTTCATCAATAGATTTAAAAAAAGTCAGATTTGAAAATTACTAAAAGAAGAAACAGGAAAAACCTTTTTTTTTAAAACCCTAAACGTACTCAATTACTGTTTGTTTCGAGTCCTTATAGCAATTTTAAGCCAATTTGTAGATATACAGGGTGTTTATAAAGTCCCAGACTCATTTTGATGTTTAATAACTCATAAAATAATAAAAATAGATTAAAATTAATAACATAAATGGTTAGATAGACTCAAAAAGTTTCATGACCCTTGTCAGTGAACTTCCAGGTGTGCCCCCTTCGTCGCAAGTCGATAGTCAATTTCAAGCCAGGTAGCGGCAAGCATGTCGGCATTTACAGAGGCTATTACGGTTGTAATTCTGGCTTTTAGGTCATCAATGTTCGACACGATCCTCCTGTAAACATTGTCCTTTATAAATCCCCAAAGAAAAAAGTCCAGCGGCGTTATATCAGGTGATCTGGATGGCCAAGAAACTGAACCTCCTCGCCCACATCTTCCTGGAAAATGGTCATTCAAAGAACTACGAACGATGATACCCACATATACCTTCGTATTCGATGATACCTTCGTATTTCCACAACTAGAAGAGCTTCAGCCAACTTTTTGCAACAAGATGGTGCACCACCTCATTGGGGTATCATCGTTATCAAATCCATATAACAACTTTAAAAAAAAAAAAAGTTGTTATATGGATTTGAATGATTGTTTTGAATTCTTAGAATTTTGTGCATTTGCAATGTACCTAAGTTAGTAGCGAGCGAAGCGAGCTTGGTGTGCGAAGCAAACCATATAAGATTGCGTAGCAATTTTCTGGGGTTGGTGAGCGTTAACCAGCAGGGGGCGCAGCCCACTAGTATTAAACTATTATCTTAAAATGAATATTTTTAAATTAATTTTAAAAAAGTATGCTTAAACAAAAATTAATTTTTATGTAAATTACCTTCGAATTTTCCACTGATATATGTTCGAACCAAACTTGCTTTTCCTACGCCTGAAATGTGAAAGAAATAATAAGTAATAAATAAAATGTTCTTGCTTATCAAAACAAAAAAGCGAAACTAAGAAGAAAATAGAAATGTAGTATAATTAAACTCCAATACTAAAACAAATTAACACTTACTATTAATAATACTAATTAATTGCTCTTTAGTCAAGAATTTAAAATTCTTAAACCATATTATAATATTAGGGCTGACTACTATGCCCCTCGCAGCAAAACAATTTGGGTCCAGGGCCTGACTAAGGCAGGGGCTGTTGCCCCGGACCCCCAAATCGAATAGAAAGTCTATTTTAAGTTTCCTTCTTTACTGAACTTTTTTTTAAACAAAATATCAGTGCAGTGTAAAATCCTGTCAGTTTCATGTTAGTTTCTTCATTAATCTATCGTATAAACACAAAAAATCTATATTTCGCAAATCCGTGACTTTTTAGGGCGGAATTCAGCAAAATTTTTGCAATTACGATGGACAAATATGGCCAATCAAAATCCTGCATTTTTACATATCGCAAAATGCGATATGTCTACAAAAGTACGGGGTTTTGATTGGCTTAATTGAGTCATGGACGCTGCGAAAATTTAGCTGAATTCCGCCCTGTCAGCATGGATATGAATTTTTCGCAGCTAGATGATTAATCAAAAAACTGCAATCGGCATGATGGACACAGAATAGTCAGAAAAATAATAAAATGGACTGAAAGATATTTCGTCTGTCCAGGTTCTAGTCAATTTTCGTATTATGTTATCTATAATGAGGTGAAAAATTTAAATACCTCCATAAAGTTCGGTTATTCATTACTGAAGTAGTGAAGCAGAGGGGGGCCCCCCCAAAGAACTTTCTTGCCCCGGGCCCCAATTAGGCTAAGTCGGGCCCGTCTTGATTCCTCACTGGGCCAATATTCATGAATCTTGGCTCCAGTAAGGGTTCAAAGGGCCTTTATTGTTGCGATACTGCCCTATATTGAATTTTCCGATTTACCCGATATTTTACAGCCACTTTACAACCAATATCGGTCCTATATAGAACTGTCAAATTCTCCCGATATGTTTTATCTATTATTTAACCAATGTAGGTTCTATATTGGCCAATGTAGGCCCTATATAGGCCATTATAGAACCAATATTAAAAAAATCTAGACATCCCAATATTGGTACCTCTGTGCATGTTCTGATAGGACTCATATCGACCAAATTTGAATTGCCCAAGGTAAAATTTTTAAGAGTGGTAGAAAATTAAAAACTCTGTATATGTCTAAAAGACAAACTAAATCTTATAATCATAATTTTTGATAATTTTGCCAAAATTTTGAGAGCCTTATCACGAGAGAGCTGAAACTAAGTGGCATTTCAAATGCATTTACATGTGGTTACGGGAAATAACTTAATATTAGTTTTGCATAAAACAAAGAATGATACATACTTTAAAACATAATTTTAACAAGTAATCGGAGATATTTTTCGAAAAACCATTGAAGACCCTTATAATATTCTTCTTTAAAGGTCCTTTAAAGGATAAGAATACAAGGGATCCTTTAAAGGTATTATTATCATAATTTTTTTTAAAAAAAATAATACTTATAAATTGTTGGTACTAAGAAGCCAAAGCTCATAAGTAACTACTTCCATTATTTATATTCTATTCTTTTCAATATTTCTATTCTATTCTTTTCATTATTTCTATTCTATTCTTTTCATTATTTCTATTCTATTATTTCTATTCTATTCTTTTCATTATTTCTATTCTATTCTTTTCATTATTTCTATTCTATTCTATTATTTCTATTCTATTATTTATATTAGACAACGCCAGGCTCTGATATACCCAGGTCACCGGCTATAGATAATACATATCTGTGCATTGAATATGAGAATATTATAAATATTATACAAAACGATAATTGAATACGATATTATTCTGAATGATGTTACATTTTATTTTGGGTAAAGAAATATATATCTACCAATGTAGAAATTAGATTGATACAGAAAATATAACTATACACTTTTGACAATCCTTGCTTGCGATACTATAATTTGTACAATGGGTGTTAATGTTTGTGTGAGTGACAACTCGAAAATACAGACAACACATAATCCTTGTATCCAATAGAGATGACAGTTGAGCAAAAACAGCGGATAACTCAACCAAACATTCTTACGTTACATATCTGCTGAGTACACACATTTAAGACATAAATCAAATTATTTTCTGCTTTTATTATTTATGATCTCTAAGTTTGTTCTTCTATTTATATTGCAATATTTCTTTCCGAAAACCACAACCATGTATGCCTCCAATTGTTTTCGAAAAGTAATCTATGTCCTCAAGG
This sequence comes from Parasteatoda tepidariorum, assembly GCF_043381705.1. Lineage (NCBI taxonomy): Eukaryota > Metazoa > Arthropoda > Arachnida > Araneae > Theridiidae > Parasteatoda > Parasteatoda tepidariorum. The sequence continues at coordinate 29,329,095 of NC_092205.1, read as the reverse complement.
AGCTCAAGCAAAACACAGAGTCAAAGAAGTGTACATGGCCTTCAATGTACAAGGATGTCAAGAAATTCATTAAGGCCTGTATATCTTGTCAAAGTTCCAAGAAACAGCGACACGTATATAAATCGCTTGGGAGGTATCTACCAACATTAGAAAGATTCGACAAAATTCATCTTGACATAATTGGACCTTTGAAAAACATCCCGAGAACATTAAAAATTACAAATATTAGAGCATTAACAATTCTAGAAAGATCTCTATAAAACGTTTGAAACAGTCTACAGACTTGAAGAACACTCCTTTGATTATTCACAGTCAGTATACCACCACCTATTCATAAATAATCTACTCCAAATATTAAAGTGAAAATGGTTACTTTTTCTAACGAACCGTTAAAAGAAGGCTGTTTCCAACAAGTCATCAAGTGTTGGGAGACCTACTAAAGTTTCGTCTAAATTTCTCGACACGTTCGAATGAGGTTTTTACTGGAAGAAGAGTAATGAAGCGACATGACGTCAAGTACGCATTCCGCATTTTTAAATTATTCAATAATTATATATGAACTCTAAGTTTGTATTCATCCATATATTCGAAATTGGACTAGTTATTATGGTCATCCTTATATTCGAATTGGACTAGTTATTCTGTTTCATTTGTTTTTGTGCTTTACGCATCACAAGTATTTGCTGTCAAATTTAACTAAAACGCATTTTACATAAATTCCAATTTAATGTGAACAGTCTTTATTAAATGTTTTTATTCATAAAGCTTTTCATTTGGCTTCAAGTTAAGTTTCAACTCCTGGGCGTCAATAATAAGAAAATAATAGTTTTCAGTACTTTTTTAAGGCTAGCCGAAATCTTTTGTCTAGGGCTAAAAAAACAGATTGGCAAGCTAGGTTCATTTTTATTACCAATTAATAGGGGACAGTTGGATAAAACGGGATAGTCGGACAAAATGGGATACCTCGCCTAGGGACCAGACTATTGCAGCTGTCTAGCGGACGACGACAGAAACTTGTTATTTGACTGTGATTATATCATTTTCAGTGCGTACCGTCTCGAGATCACTAGTTGATACAAAGCTGTAGATCTCAAAACTTTTTTACTCCATTTTTTTGCTACTTTCTACATTTACGTGCGTTGTTTTTCACATTGTACTGCCTATATATATAGGATTACAATTCCGGTGAGTATTACATTTAATGAAGCATTTATTAACGAGTATTCTCATGTCTAGTCAATCTAATTTTTCTTTCACGTTTAGGTAGCAGCCATGTTTGTTTTGAAAAGTGTCTGAGTCTGACAAAACGGGATACTTATGAGTTGGATAAAACGGGATAGAGTTTTTTTATATCCCGTTTTATCCACCTATTTATTTGTTGGCCTAATACTTTTACTATATTATTATTACTATATTGAAAGAAATGTAAAAAAGGCTCGTACAAATACATTGACCCCTGGATTGGCAGCAGTGAAAAAGTTGGACAGATAAGAGACAGTATTCAATGCTGAACAAGAAAAAAACGCGTGAGCATGTATTGGCTCTAGAAGAGAGATTATTTGGTATAACTCTAACGGACAAACAAATGCTAGCATTGGGTTAGCTGAGAGAAACAATATTAAGCATAATTTTAACACAGGAAAAAAAATGGCTGGGAAGTGTTGGTTTTAATCATTTCTAGGCAGGCATGAAGAACTTAGTCACCAAAATCCAGAACCCACGGGTATGGTCCGAGCAAAAGGGTTTAATCGCACTGCAGTTAAGCAGTTTTTTTAACTTTTGAATTCTCTATTAAGTAAACATAGGATCACTCCAAATGATATTTATAATGTTGATGAAACAGGAATTCTAACAGTGCCAAACAAGCCTTCAAAAGTGTTGAGTCTACGAGGCAAAAAGCAAGTGGGTAGCTTGTCCTCAGCCGAATGAGGAGTTTTGGTTACTGTTGAAACATGCATAAGTGCAGCTAGGGTATTCATCCCTCCTGTATTTGCATTTCCTCAAGTGAAGGAAAACCCAAGACTCATGGATGATGTTTTCCCAGGATCGTTTGAAGTGTATCACAAGATCTGCTTCCAGGCATTGAACACCAGACTGTTGGAAATTCCAATTAAAATTATTAATCTATCAGTTAATTTCATCTAGTGAGCGCGTGATAATCACGTGCTCTAGGCTAATCCGACTCCTCCCACACACACTGACACTCTGGTTCGAGAGAGAACTGTTTTAGAACTGCGATGCGAAGCATGTTTTTTTGTTGTGTGTGTCCGTAAATATATTGTGTCCATATGTTTATGTTTGTAAATAAAATTTAATATTGAATGTTTCACTCTCAACTGAAATTATTTAGAAGATTTATAGAAGTCTATGGATTAATACGAAGTGTTCCCGGCCTTTTGGTGGAGGTAAGCTATCTCCTTTATGATATCTTTTGGTAATACCCAAAATCTGGCATCCCTGCTCGGNGTTTCACATCTGGCAAATTCGAAAGTGGATGAGTGCGTATTTTGTAATAAATCCCATTTAAGTCAAGATTGTAAATATGCTATGAATTTACCATTTGAAAAAAAGAAAGAAATACTTATAGAAAAGGGTATCTGTTATCGATGCTTAAGTTATTAACCTAGACATATTGGGCGCTTTTGTAAAAATAAAGTTAATTGTTTGAAATGTAATGGACAACATTTGTTAATTATGTGTAAAATGAAAAAAGAATTTCATGGCAATAAAATTAATGAAAAGGGGTCGGAAGAAAAAGTCGTTACGGAAAGCTCTTTAACTAATACTACATGCATGCGTCAGGTTTATTTACAAACATTAGTATTACAAATACGAGGGGATAATAAAACCAAATTTATTCGGATTCTCATTGATACGGGTTCGCAGCGATCGTACATATCGAAATACGCTGCAACGTGTATGGAATATGATGTTATCGGTGAAGAATCTATTTTGCATTCTTTATTTGGGGGTGTTAAAAAGACAGAAAATCATAGAAGATATTTAGTTCATATAAGTAATGTAGATAACAGTTATCATTGTAATTTTGAGGTATTGGATCAGGAAGTAATTTGTTCTAATATTTCTAGAATAAATTTATTCCCTCATATAAAAGAACTTAAATCTCGTAGCATATTTTTAACTGATACTACACAGGGTTATAATGATCAGTTGTTGTATCAGTCTTCTCCCTTAGAAATTCATTTGTTAATTGGGGCTGACATCGCTGGCAAACTGCTCAGTGGGGGAATAGAGGAACTTAGTTCAGGACTGGTTTGCGTAGGAACTAAATTAGGTTGGACTCTAATGGGAAAGAATAATAAAGCAGAAGAACAAGATAGTACAAATACCGTCCTATCTTGTCACGTGAATGATGCGAATATTTCAGATTTATGGCGGTTAGACCAGTGCCGTAACTTCACCCCTCGGGGCCCTGGTTCAAAAATTTTTGGCGGAGGCCCTTTCAAAAACTTTCAGTACTCCATCTCTAATCATCATTTTCGCTATTTATGTATTATGTTAG
>NC_092205.1:29291199-29325072 GCF_043381705.1 Parasteatoda tepidariorum | reverse complement strand
AAAAAAAAAAACTACGCCACTGATAATAATCAAAAGAAAAATGATGACTGACAAAATTTCCAAATAATTGACTTAAATTAATTGGAATTTCAAAAAAAGTATTTTTAATTGCGAGAAAAAGGAACTTAAGTCGGGAATCTTTTCGTTGTTTACTTTTTGATTGTAAAAACATACCAATTTTTTTTAGCTTTTAAATATTCAATTATTCATCTTCTTAAGAGCGTATAATTATTTTAAAAATTAAAATAACTAATTTTTTACGACGTTTTGTGTATAATTTTTTTCTACTTTATATATACTACTACTACTTTATATGTACTACTTTACATGTAATTTTGCTGTACAGTGAGCAAAAAATAAAAACAAACCCACCACCTTGAATAACTTTTGATCTAATGATTGGCTCCTATCGTTCTCCTGGCTCCTCTTGTCTCATAGACCCCTTGCCATGTTTTTAGGTTTTTGGTAGACCCCCTGCTTACCTGATATTGATTTTTTTTTCTTCAACTTCAAATGTATTTTTGATAGCTGGTATAGTGTTACTCACTGTGAAAGATTTAAATTTCTAACTGTAGTTTGAAAAACTTAAGAAAAAAACCGCATGTTTATTTTATACATTTATTAATTAAAATCAAACTAATTTAATTTAATTAATATCTAAATGGAATAAAATAGTGCACTATAAAACCCGTACAAATCTATAAGCAACAAATCTCCGTGATCTTCTGAGAAGATAAAATTGGATGTCTAGCTAGCTAAAGAATTGGCACAGGCTAGGCTGCAATTTACAGTGGAAAAATACTTCTATGTTACAAAATAAATCTTTACACGCAGAGAAAATAAAAACGTAGGCGGGTGGAGCTGCAGGCAACTGCTAGTTTATAATAATTCAGTTTCATGTATAAAAAATAATCCTAATAACTTAAATTTTAATAAAGTTTTTACTTAGGTACTGTTCAATCTAAAATGAATTCCTGTTTTCAATATGAATTGTGGAAAATGTTCCACTTACCTTTAGACCGCCAATTTGATGATTCATAAACCTTTATTGGTTTTAATTACAAATAGATGAAGTTGAATTTACATGAAATGGTAAATGATGATTATAGAGTGATCAAAACATTGAATTAGGTATTAGCGCTGCATGGCGCGTCTCTAGTTACATTACTTCTACTTCTACTGTTTTTAAGTTTTTGAAAAAATAAAAAGTTAATACTTCTGATGCGCCAGTGGCGCCATCTGGGGGTAGTTTTCTGGGATGAGGGGGATGACATCTGGGGATGAGGGCTCGTTACAGGTACTATCAGTGTATGTTGATTATTCCATTCACGAAATGCCAAAATTAAAAGTCACGATCTGCTTATATGAGATCCACTATCGATGACCCCCATTTTCATTTCATGGACCCTTAATTTTTTATTCATTTGACATAGACCCCTTGCAAGTTGTCGTCGACCCCTGCGGGTCGATACTTACTTTGGGAGCCACTGCTGTAGAAGGTGACTTCAAATATGCTAATTAATAAGCGCAGATAATATTTTAAATTACGAAAAACGTACTTTCTCTAAATAAACATACTTTTTTTTAGATGGATTTGGATTTCTGACCCCCAAAATATAGGGGTAGCCTCAATCGGGGAAATATAGTCTCAATAGCTTGGGCAGGAGAGCGATTCGCACCCCTTAATTTTACTTTTTGCGTATTTTGCTATATCTTGAACTTTCTAAGCGAATTGAAAAGTTATTGCACACAATTATAAATTTCGCTTATCCAAAGATAATTCAATGCAAAAAATAACTTTGAGTAAATTAATAAATCTTTACTATTTTATTCAAGAATGCTTGAAAAATGAACAAAATCGGTCGAATAGTTCTTGAGAAATCGAATATTAAATACCTGAAATTTTTGAAATTCAATTTCTCATGAACAATTCAACCGATTTTGTTCAGATTTTGTATTTTGCCGTGTAAAATATATTCTGAAAAATAATGCAAAAAATTGCGTACAATTTTTTCGACCTTTATTAAATAAAATAATAAAAAATATTTCCTAAAATTTATTTTTTTGCATGGAAATTATGTTTGGATAAACGAATTTCAAAATTGTGTGCAAACATTTTTCAATTTGGCTAAAAAGTTCTCGCGGTTTAGTAAAATACGCAAAATGTAAAATTAATATTAATGGATCCAAACTTTGGAGAGCACTTTTGACAAAACTATTGAGATCCTGTTTCTCTAGATTGCGGCTACCCTCTATATTTTGGGGGTAAGAAATTCGAATGCATCGAAAAAAAGGTATGTTATTTATTCAGAGAAAGTACGTTTTTGTGTTTGAATTCTTAACTTAAAATATGGTCTGCACAAATTAATTATCAATTTTGAGGGCCCCCCCTTCGAGACATTAAGATTGAGTCCTAGAACATGGAGATCCGATTATTAAACTAAAAGTTTATCCAGGGAGGTTCGGCTTTTTTTCTTCCTTTCTTTTTTTTTTTTTTTCCTTTCTTTTTTTTTTCTTTCTTTTTTCTCCCGCACCCATGCTAAAGTAAGCCAAATATTTATAATAAAAGTCTCAATATGACTATTTTAGCGTAGCAGACAAATTTAAAATTATGAAGATAGAGTTGCAAATTGGCTCTGCAAATTCTGCTACCGGGTTTACAATAATGCAATAATCAAGATTAAACCTTTTTTTTTTTATTGTACAATAAATTATTCTTCTAAAGTGAATTCTAACGAATTTTCATACATTAGACAAATGATACTATTGCTCAGTCCATTCAATTAACACACATTATCATGAATATTACTTTTAAAAAAATAAATGTATCATACTTGACAATAAAAATACTGAGCTACTATCTTAAAATTATTTTTTTTAAAATTAACTAAATAAAATATGCTTAAATAAAAATTAATTTTTATGTAAATTACCTTCGAATTTTCCACTGATATATGTTCGAACCAAGCATGTTTTTCCTACGCCTGAAATGTGAAAGAAATAATAAGTAATAAATAAAATTTTCTTGCTTATCAAAACAAAAAAGCGAAACTAAGAACAAAATAGAAATATTTTATTCCTGTTGTATAATTAAACTCTAATACTAAAGCAAATTAATACTATCTATTAATAATACTAATTAATTGCCTCTTGGTCACGAATTTAAAATTCTTAAGCTTTATAATATCAGGGCTGACTACTACGTCCCTCGCAGCAAAACAATTTGGGCCCAGGGCCTGACTAAGGCAGGGGCATACGGACAGTTGCCCCGGGCTCCCAAATCGAATAGAAAGTCTATTTTAAGTTTCCTTCTTTACTGAACTTTTTTTAAAACAAAATATCAGTACAGTGTAAAATCCTGTCAGTTTCGTGTTAGCTTCTTCATTAATCTATCGTATGAACACAAAAAATCTCTATTTCGTAAATCCGTGGCTTTTTAGGGCGGAATTCAGCTAAATTTTCGCAATTACGATGGACAAATATACGACATAACGTCAAGCACACATTCCGCATTTTTAAATTATTTAATAATTAATTATATATGAACTCTAAGTTTGTATTGATCCATATATTCGAAATTGGACTAGTTATTATGGTCATCCTTATATTCGAATTGGACTAGTTATTCCGTTTACTTTGTTTTTGTGCTTTACGCATCACAAGTATTTGCTGTCAAATTTAACTAAAACGCATTTTACATAAATTCCAATTTAATGTGAACAGTATTTATTAAATGTTTTAATTCATAAAGATTTTCATTTGGCTTCAAGTTTAGTCTCAACACCTGGGCGTCAATAATAAGAAAATAATAGTTTTTAGTACTTTTTTAAGGCTAGCCGAAATCTTTTGTCTAGGGCTAAAAAAACTGATTGGCAAGCTAGGTTCATTTTTATTACCAATTGTGTGCCAAATAAATGTAAAGATTAATTGTAAGTTTTTTAACGTAAATGCTCATTTACTTGCTTATGCTGTCTTTTTATTTTTTGAGCTAGATTATTTTTTAAAGCTTACTTTTTGCCTTAAAATGTAGTGTGTTTAGATATTTTATTTTTAAGCCTTTAATTTAAACCATAGTCAAAAGTGAAAACGTAATAAGAACAGACAAATTTTTGGAAGATTAATAAATAATTCCGGTAAATACTGCAAAATAAAGGATAAGTAAATAATATACGTGTAAGAAACTTTTATTAATTTTAGGCTATGGCAAGGTACAGATATCTAGATCTTCTTTACGTGTTTAAACTCATATTATATAATTTATCTGCTTAATAGTCATCCTTATCTTCAAAAGATATTTATGTACAGTGCGCAAAATAAAAAAATGGACCACCCTGAATGACTTTTGATCTAATGATCGGATCTTCACTTTCTAGGACTCAATTTTAATGATTATCGAGTGGGTGACCTAAAATATGTGTTAATTAATTAGTGTATTTGGTATTTTAAAGTACGAAATCACACTCGAAAACGTACTTAGTCTAAATAACTTTTTTCGACAGATAAGGATTTTTGACCCCCAAAATATAGGGGGTAGCTGTAATCTAAAAAATATGGTCCCCACAGTGTAGTTAGGAGAGCGGTCCAAAGTTTGGACCTCTTAATGTTAATTTTATTTTTTACATATTTCGCCTTGTTTCCAGAAATTAAGCGAAATGAAAAATCTTTGCACACAATGATACAAATCGTTTATCCAATGATAATTCCATGCAAAATTTAACTTTCATTCAATATTTCTTATTATTTTATTTAACAGTGACACGTATATAAATATATGGTCAAAAGTAATTTTAATTGTAAGGAATTTAAGATATTACATCATTTTAAAGAATGTAATTTTATATAGCAAAATACAACTTTTGAGCAAAATCGGTCAAGTAATTCCGCAGAAATTGAATTTTAAAAAGCCGTATTTTAAAATTCGATTTCTCAGGAACTCAAATTTTGTATTTTGCCATGTAAAAATTACGTCTTTTAAAATGACAATGTCAATTACAATCAAATAATAATAAATATGTGCTAAAAGTCATATTTTGAGTTGAATTATATTTGGATAAACAAATTTTATAATTGTGTTCAAAATTTTTTCTATTTGCTTAAAAAGATATGGCGAAATATACAAAAAATGAAATTAACATTAAGGGGTCTAAACGTTTGCCCTCTCTCGTGATCAAAGTATGCGGGCCATATTTCCAAGATTGCGGCTAGCCCCTATATTTCGGTGGTCAAAAATCCAAATCCGTCGAAAAAAAGGTATGTTTATTCAGAGAACGTGAAAATCCGGTGATTAAATCAAAAGTTATTCAGGGTGGTCCGTTTTTTATTTTGCACACTGTACAATTAAACACTTGTTTTTTTTATCTTTTTAAAGATCTTGTTTCTTTTTTTATCTTTCTTAATACTTTTTTTAACTTTTAAAAGAATTGTTAATTTCTAGTAGAAAAAAAGTTACATAATCCTAATTGCAAAAAATAATATTTCATTGTCATTATAAAAAAAGTGAGATTACTCACAGGTTTCTCCTAGTACGCCAATCTTAAGGTTTATAACAGGTTGATTTTTGCTATCCATTCCATTTGTTATGTTACTCGTTCTGTTTGTTTTATTACCCATTCCATTTATTTTGTTACATTCACCGTTCAATATACTTCGCTGAACAACCGACTCTAATAATATTCAATAATAATGTCGAAATCAACTTTCCACTGCCGTCTGATAATCTCTTATCTAAATGAGTGTTCCTTTCTTATAACTATGAAGCTCAATAAAATGACACCATGTACAAAAGTTACGTCACAACCTACGTAATAGCATCAAGTTTCATTTTCGATTTATAAATTAAATCCTTCATTATTATTTTTATTTAAGTAATAATAATGATGATAATCAATAGAGAATTACATTTAAGAAAAGTAGTCATTAAAATTCTTTTAGAGTGTAGCGCTGAAATTTTATTTATTTAATTTTTTTTCTAACTGCAGACAATTTGTACGTTCTTTCTTTTAGCATAACTTTGAAATAGATTTGTTTATCGATTTAATCTTGCCAAAATAAATTGTTTACCCTGTCTTTATACCTTTTTCAGACGGATTTGAATTTTTGACCTCCAAAATATAGGGGGTAGCCACAATCTGGGAAATATGATTCCTGTAGTTTGATCAGGAGAGCGATCCAAAGTTTGAACCCCTATTGTTCATTTTACTTTTTGTGTATTTTGCCATGCACTACCCAACAATAAAGAAAAGACACTTTGAGTTTCTGACATTTCTTTGAATTTCTCAAGAAATACTTAGAGAACTATTCCGTAATGTTAGTCATGCATAACAAATCCATATCTCTGGGGGTACTGATCCAGGAGTTTTCTTGTCTACTGGATTGGTTCAAAATTTCAAGGCTACGGAGTTGAACAACAGTAGTCGTAAACCCAAAATTGGGTCGGTTGTTCAAAGACGGATAAAATAAAAATAAATACCATAACCTTGAATTGAGTGCAGAATAAAATCTATTTTTAGAGATTCCGTCTACTTCTAATGCATTAGTATAAAACTATGTATACTATATTAGTATAAAACTTTATATAAGTTCAAACGTATAGTACATAACGCGTTAGTATAAAATCGAAAACCATTATATGGTTGATAATGCTTCGATTTCATTAAAATTCGTTAGGATATCTCCCGCTTTCTTTTCTGCCAACATATTTGAATGTGTAAGGCTAAAAAAAGAGCCTTGGCATTAAATTCGTTTAATTGATAGCCAATATACGGATTTCTTAACTTTCTTAGGAAAAACTATTTCAACATATGCATTACACTAACATTTCTGATTTCTTGATCGACGGAGGTGCATTGTGGTTCTTGACCCTGCAGGCGCACCATTTTCTGCATTTATTAACTAATATGTATTAATCATTTTTCTTTTTTGCTTTGGAGCTTAATAACATTACACATAAATTTCAAAAACATTTTGATTTATTCTAATCTAATTCTTTATTAAGCAATTTATGATTTTTGTTAAATAATTGCTTGCCTACATCAGACTGGAATAATATATGGAACGACACCAATCAACATCCTCTTCAACGAATGGTAAATTCATCGAACTTCTTCAACTTATGATAAAAACATCCAACCTTTCAACTAATGGAATCGAAACTAACTTGAACTCATTAACATCTTCAACTTATGGTAAAGGCTAATCAAACCTCTGCAACGAAGTATACATTTCATCTAGCTATCAAAACTTTTTTCCTCAAAATAAATTGTTCCTAGACCAAAATATTTATTTATTGAAATTTATTTCATTTATTGAAAAAGGATTTTTTAAATGAAGGGAAAAATTTTATGCATATTTCAGCATGACAATTATTATCATCACTATTACGAATAAAAAAATAATTGAAATTTCAAATAACCCTGTAAATGCTTAGAAAAAAAAACACGAAAGGTATAATTCTATTAAATCTCAAGGTACTCTTGCACTTTTGAAGGTCAGTCACTTGTAAAATGTGTAGGTTATAAATCTGAACCACAACAATACTCTATTTTTACAAAGGTTCTAAAATGTCTCAGGAAGGAAAAAATGAACGTTTTTGATAAATTAACAAAACATGAGGAACAATGTGTTAGTTATGTTACGAAATATTTAATAATTATTTCAGAAGAAAATTTTTTCAACAAATAAATTATTTGAAATGCTGCAAATAATTTATTTTTACATTGTTTCCAATATTTATACAGTATTAAATTAATAAATTCCCAATACAAATAAATAAATGAAGGGGGGAAAAGTAACAATTACAACAAGAAAAAATATTTATACATTATCAATATTTATGGAAGTTTGTAAAATAACATGATAATGAGCTAGTTAGGAATATTCATTGATGTTTTATTTATCTCCAAAATTTAGTTTAGTATTTAAACTCCTAGACTACTTATCACATAAAAGTGTGTTCAAAATATCTGTCAGAAATTGGAGTAAGAAAAATTCCTTGAGGTGTTATATGAAAATTTTAAATTATTTGTTTTCTGTGAGGGGAATTGTAGTCGAAAAATTCCTGAATCTAATCCCACTGTGATGAACCCGGGATAAAGTGAAAACTCAGTTTTAATGAATGTTTTGAATGGTCCTGCCCAAAACCTTATTTAACTAGCATTATTTCATACACTTAGAACAGATTTTTAAAAAATAGGTAGTCCTTCATAGTGCCCACAAATTTCCCTTTTACAGGTATTTAAATAAATGTTACAAAGTTTTTACTGTGTGTCATAAATTCAAAAGTATATAATTATGACTTTTGATTAAAAATGAAGTAATACATAGTATAAAAGAGTGTTTAAAATGGATTCATGGTCATTTCACTGAAATGAATAATGCAAGAAATTCCAATAACAGTTACAGGGGAGAGCGAATCAGTTGCACAGAATTTTTTTACTTTTAAATGCAAATTTTTTCAAAAATTACACAAAAAAAAAATGCATTGCAAATAATTTCAAAAAGGACCAAATTAAAAAAAAAGTCTAAGAAATGTAATTACTTTTTAAATGTTATTTAATGTTCCAAATAAAAATTTTGTTATATGAAGAAATTCGCTGAAAGGAAACTTCGTTGTAGAGGTTAATGATTTATAAAGCAAAGTATATATCAGTTTATAAATCAATATAAGTACGATTATAATAACCATTTTCCAACCACACACATGATGCGTCATTCAAGATTCGTTAAGAAAATTTAAAAATTAGTAGAAAATACAATTAATACAATAACAAATACAATAAAAAATTATTTATTTTATTACAGTCATTAATTAAATATTTACAAGTGGTGGTGAAGGGAATCCAAATGATTTTGCAATAGTCTTTAAGTCAAGCTTTGATTTGTCAAACACTTTTTTCATATGGCGAACTTTATAAGCAAGAATATAAGATTTAAAAGCTTCTTTAGCTGATGACAGTAGGCTAGGATGTTTTGATATTAATTCTTCAATCTGGAATAATATATAAAAAATAAGTATGCTATAATATGTAACATTTCTTGAAAAAAATTTATATCTACAGAATAATCTAAAAGTGGAAATTAAAAAACTTTAAATTCATGTCATTGTACACAACCAAAGCATTCTTGTTTTTGATACAATTTGTTGCAGTTAAAATGTAAGCAACAAACAAAGTATATTGCTTTTAGTTATGATTTCATATGTTATAAAAACTATCGATTATAATTAGATACATATAAAACTTTAAATTATTAACAGCCAGATTTTTTTTAAGAGTCAGACAAGTACTTCGACATTTCTGATTTTGTTAAAGTTTTGTTTCAGGATTGTTCTTTATGAAAAACTATTAGATACATTAAATACATATCTTTAAGCAAAAAATAATAATTTTTTTAAAGGTTTTTTTTTTGGGGAGGATCCTTTGTTTTGGGAAAAACACATTTAAATATGATAATACTTTTTAAGAAATTAAGCAGAGAAAGAAATTTTCCTCATATCAGCCTCTGCTAGATTGATTGAAGGGGAAATTTTGACTGTTTTTTTTTTTCAAATATTTTTTATTTTCGAAAAACGAAATCAGCACCTCGTAAAAGAAAGCAAAAAACAAAATGAGATTAAACGAACTATTTTGTTTTTCACTTTTATCTCTGAAGAGGAAATACTTCACACGTGGGTATCAGCGTACAAAGGGTGGTAGGGAAGTTATAAGAAAAACTCTTTGAATGTAATACAGCTATGCTAACTGTATAAATATAATAAAATAAAAAGAGAAGTGAAAACACAAATTTTTAATTAAAATACTAAAACAGCAAAAGAACGATTTAAAAAAAAAAAAAAAAAATTCAATATACAATAGGAATATAGCTAAGCTACATTGAATAATTTTTTGGCAATCCAGAAAATCAAGGAATTCAAACATCCCAATCATTCCGGATATTTGGTTCAGTAATGCACAATAAAAAAGGAAAAATTTTAGATAAAGAAATATCCTTAATAATAATCCTTAATAAACCTTAATAGTAATCCTTAATAATCACATAAGAGTAAACAAAAGTTGTGATAACCTGAAGTTGACTTCAGTGAAAGCAAAGAATATCATGGTAACCGGAAGCAGGTTCTCAGCTAAACTGAACAAAAATTATCGCTAAATCAAGAGTTTCCTGATTCTACACCTTAACTAAAAAATCAATTAATTGTATTTGTATTAGAAATTTAAAATAAAGCAGAGAATTAATAGGAAAAATGATAAATAAATACTACAGTCCTTAAAAACCTTTAAAATATGGATAAAGAAATATTTTACAATTAATATTCTTATAACTTTTATTAAATTAAAACCAGAAATCTCTATTTAACCAGAAATTTATTTTCCTGACGAATAATGCCATATGATTTTTCTGCCCCCCCCCCAAAAAAAAATGCACTAGCATACAGAAATTACATTTATTTATTTATTAGAAATTTCATTTCCAAAATTTTTAAATTATAATTATGTAATAGAAAAAAACATTAAAGTTTTAAAATTATTCAATTACTGTACAGTTACTTTGCAAAATTTTTTAATAATGAGTTCAATGATAGGATAGAATATAAAATTTTGATCCAAGTATGGTAAAGAAATGAAATTCCATAAAATAGAGATTATTTAAAACAATTTTTTAGCTCGTGTTTAAATGCATAATTTTGCTAGAAATTCACTTATTAATAAAAATTTAAATTTCACTTACGGCACTTTGACGAGCAAGAATTTTTTCATCCCATTGGAAGTCATAATTTTGCAAAGGCACTCTAGCTTGTTTTAAGCACTCAAGAAACTTCTGTTCTTCAGGTAAGAGAATAAGAACAGCATTTCCATTCACATTTTCCCCTCTTGCTGTTCTACCCACTCGATGTATGTATTCCTAAGACAACAAGAAATATATATAGTAAAATCAATTGCAATTCAACCAAGGAAGTTCTAAAATACTATAATTGCAAAAATATTAGGAAATTAAGAATTGGCACAATTTTATAATCATGCATCAATGTCTGACAATAACTTTAATGACAATAATTCAATTTAGTTTACATATATACATACATGGCAATACTCTTACTTTCGTTACTTGTAATGAAAGTAAAAAGTATGTACTTTTATTGTACTTAGTAATAGACATTATACAGATGTAAGCAAGAATTATATTATTTCTGCAAAAACTTAATATTCTGAAAGGATAATGTTAATATTTCAATATACTTATTCGAATTATTTGTATATAATAGTAGACAAAATCATTATAAATTTACTTTGTCAAAATAAGAAAAAATATTAATGTAGACATTTCATTAATACTTAAAATTTTAATATATCCCTGCATGCTACCTCTTACCTTACCCCGGAATTAACTGCTTTTGCATTTGTCTAAAATTAACTGCTCACATCTAGGCATTCATAGATTAATATTAGTGTGCCATGGTTCGCACAGTACAGATTGCTTCAAAAACTTAAACATATTCTTTGTTTTTTTTTGTCCATTTTTACCGTTATACTTTGCATAACTTTATCTGACAAAAAATAAAAGTTTATAGATGTTTTGAATTCGGAAGTTCAAGCATTTGAAAGGTATTTATGTTTCCCTAGCAAAATCTGTTTTATCTCCATATTAAATACTAAAAAAAGTTACTGTCGTCGTCAACACTGGCAAGTTTCTCTGTCATAAATCAAACTATTTAATGAAATACATTAAATTTAACACATTTACAGAGAAACATTTTTAAAAAAAATTATGGTATTAAAATGATGATTTTTGTCATTAGTTATTGAGTTATTTTATGTCAGAAATGAAAATTGCTGTTTTGCATCACTTTAGTGCAAAAGAAGTATGATTGTTTCTAGTATACTAGTATCTAGTATGTTACTAGTGACTAGTATAGTTTCCGGAAATGAATAATTCGTCCAGTTTTTTTTTTTTTTTTTTTAATTTTGAATTAAAATATGTAATAGTTTATAGACAGTATTTTGGATTTTACAATGTAAAGGAAAAACTTATCACAGTAAAATTATAATTTTTTACAGTCACTTTTAACTGAAGATAAAAAAAAAATGAAAAAAATTTTTTTAAAAAAAACCTAACAATTTCTAAAATTTTGGTGTATTTTTATTCAATTCTGAAAAGTTAACAAATGATACATACCTATATTTTTGACGAAACAAATTCAAGTACTCCCTTTCTTTAGGATTTGTTTTAATTAGGGCACTTGTTTAGGATTAGTTTTATTTACTTCGTGTTAAAATTAATATAAATAATATAGAGAGTTTTTCTGCTTCAGCCACATCTCCTTTCCCTCCGCGCCTGTAAGTGACATCGTATGTGTCTGTCCTTACTAAAGGTATCATTCTACTTTCTTTGATTCATTCTAAAATTATTCCTTTAAATTTCATAAAAAGGAATTCAAATTTTCAATTTTATGGATATCAAGGGGTTACACCTGTATATGAATAAATTTTTTTATTTTTTACTTATTTCTTTAAACCAAAATTATAATATTATCCAATTTGTTCAACAAATAAATTTATTACTACAAACAAAAACAAAAAAAAAAACGAATACAAAATCAAAACAAACAAGACTTTTAAAAATTTTTGAATTTTAAAATTTGCATAATTTAAAACTGTTTTTTACATGCAAACATTAAATTGTTATGCCTGGTTTGGTTTCTGGATATTTTCAGCATTCACTATTTCCATGAATTTTCTTGCATCTTAAAGATTTATACACTTAAATTAAACTTTAATGATTAATACTGTTAATAATTAATACTTTTTAATTAAAAAAATATTTTTCTAAGATTTTTTAAATGAAATCTAATGTTAATTTGAATTTTCAATTTCCTTAAAATGTACTTTAAAATTCTTACTTTTTTTGTATTGTACTTGTTCTTTTTAAAAGTAATGTTGTCATGTATGTATATATAAACACTACTCTACATTAATGGAAAAGACAATTTCAGTTTTTGACATTTTTTAAAAATTTCTCAATAAATACAAAAAAGAATTATTTTGTTAATTAAGATTAGTCAATGCGATTTTTCATACGTAGCAATAAAAATCAAAGCTTTCAGAGGTGTGAGAGACCTACAATAAAGTGTGAAAGAAAACAAGTATTTTTGAACACCCTATACCAGAAAATCAAGCAATAATCTTGTAACTTCTATCGATTACTGTAGTTGTTATTTTTAATAAATGTAAGAAGTTTTGCAAACCAAAGTAAATATTTATAGAGATACGGACATTTTAATAAAAAATTAATTTTTCCACCTTACGTTTTTTCGTTATAACTTTATACATATTCAATGGAATTGAATTTTTGGAGCAATTTAAGATTAATTACAAAATTGTCAATTTAAAAAATACCTAAAAAACTCTAGAAGTTATGAGTATTTAAGCTAGTTGTTTTATACTGTGCATGCACAGAAAAAAGTTTTTTCATAATTTTGTAGTTATTTGGCAACTAATAAAAATAATTTGATTTGAATATCTTAAAAATTTAAAAAGTTTCAAGCAATTTTCCAAGTAGTTTTTGTATTTTTCAAAAGAAAGCTGAAAATGATCAGGGATTTTACACAATTTCATTTTGCATCATAAGGCAAAATTTAATAACAAATGATAATACTTTACAATAATCATCCGGAAACTAAACTTTGGTGGTATAGAGAGTAATAGAAAGTATACTTTTGGTGGTATAGGGAGTAATCCTCCACAATGCCGGTCTCATTTTTAATATAACTTATTTAATAGTATAAGATAAAATTTGTGTATAACCCCATACAGTTCTGAGCTTGAACTGGCTTAAATACTCATATTTTGCATAGTTTTTAATATATTGAAAATATTTTGTTACATTTGATATGAAACAAAAAAGATTTCATTTGCTAACAGGGCTAAGTTGTTGAGGACCTAAAAATTTGCAAAAAAAAAAAAAAAAAAAAAAAAAAAAAAAAAAAAAAAAAAAAACTATCAAATATAAAAAAAATTATGTACTTAAACTTTTTTTATCAATTTTTTTTAATTATAAATTTTAACTTGTGTTTTTAAATTAAATATAAAATATTCTAACAATTAAAATGAATATGCAAATTGTAGATGAAATAAATATAAATAAAGAAAATGATAAAGATAAATAAGAATTGATAAATTTTTAGTTACAATCTACAGTTTTGTACCATGAAAAAATCAGTTTGACATAAACACTTGTTATACGATTATATTTAATGTAACAAAATTCAATGCAAGATATGCACTAATTTATAAAAAAAAAAAAACATTTAATTCTGAAACAAAATTTTATCAAAGTTAAAAATATCTTTCAAAATTGATAAAAAAATTTATTAAAAAAAGACTAACAAATGGAAAAAAAAAGTCTTATGTATATGTCCTATAAAGGAAAAAATCAAAGAGTCCAAAAAATATATATTTATCATCATCCTAACTCTGCTAGTTAAGGAGATAAAAAGTATGCTTATTTCCAGACTAAAACAATGCACAATATAGAAACAATTATCTAAAATAGGACACTTCAGATAAAAAGTTCCTTACTGTTTCAAATTATTAAGTGATAGTGAGATTTTTTCCAAAGTTTATTAAGAGTAAATAAAAGTTATGTACACTTATGGACAGAAAATAAAATACTGGCATACATAAGGGCTTAACAAAATTTTTGAAACACTATAGAGGTAGGTGAGTAGAGACCAAAGCAACGTGAAGATCATAAACAATGTGAAAATATTTCAGGACAAATTATTTGATAACTTGTAAACACCTAGGAGATGAAATAAATAAATTTATAACAAAATGTGTTATGCAAACAGAATTTCCATCCACAGCAACTGTTATTATACACAATTTGCAATTTGTGGACAAATCTTTTAGAAAAAAGGGTATCCAACATTTAATTTGAAATAATCATGATAAACAGATGAAAATTTAAGTAGGTTTCTTTTAGCATAACAGTTCTATTGAAAATAAGATTTCACTGATAGCTAATCCCATACCTAATAATTATTTTGAAAAAGACTGCATAAAACCTCAGTTGTTTGGGACTTTTAAGTTAAGGGGTTAATTATACCATATCAAGGTAACAGATTTGTAGCAAAACCTGTGTTACATTTTGAAAGTTTGAGATCAAAGCTTTTAGAAATTGTACAATTTGTATTCACACAAAATATGAATGAGCATTTATAGCAACAATTTTTAAGTAAAATAATGATTTAATAACATATTCATTACATACATTTTAATAATTTAACAGCATATTTATTGCACACATGAAAATTTTTAAAAAAATCTTTTAAAACATAATTTATTTTTTTAAAAAATTAAATTATATGACTTGAATTTAGTATGTAGTATGCAAATTAAAGCCTAGAACATTTTATGAATTTCATTATGAAAAAATAGAGGATACTAAAAAAAACTTCTACATCAACCAAATACTTAATGAATTTGTGATATAAATAAATTTGAATCAGTTATAAATGCTGTTTTATGATGAAAAATGATAATATTACAAACAGATAGTTTTCTTTGAAAAAGTATTTTCTTAATAAAGTGTAAACAATATTGACTTAATATACTTTAGGACTATTTGGTGGATCATATTGTACTATCCAATCAACTTCGGGAATGTCTAGGCCACGAGCTGCAACATCTGTACACAGCAATGCACCAGACTTTGCGTCACAAAATGACATGAATGTAGAAGTTCTTACACTTTGTTTCTGCTTACCCTATTAAATAAAAAAGTGAAGATGGAATAAATAAAAAGGGAAAATCATTGAAGTAAAATTAATTTTTAAAAAAAAGTTGATTGCTTTTATCACACCTAAGTGAAAATAACAATAATATATATTAAGGCAATATTATTAAATTGTTAAGACTAATGGATGTTGCAACAGAAATTTTTACTTTTCTTATAGTTTGAGATGTAGTTAATGAATTCAAATATAATTTATTGGTATATTTTTATAGAAAAGAAAATTATAAGTATTAAACAACAAAAGAGTTAGCATAATTTATTTTAATGACAATACTAAAAACATATTCAAAAAATAATGAAGCAACTATATCTTCAAGATTTATCAGAAACATATTTGACACAGATCACGATTAATTCTAAGAACGATGGCAATATTGTTGCAGTAATAAGAACAAAAACAGCCCACTTCAGAAGTAAAAGAAGCATAGTATTGAAGAAGAAACATAGTTTAGTTAGTTTTGGAAATAACAATGAATTTTTGTATCTGTGGTTCCAATTACTTTTCTCTTTCACTGAATATAAAAAGTGTGATGTAAAGACTTATAAGATCTTTGCAGTTTAGAGTGAAGACTGAAACATTTTTTATACCCAGATTTAGATTTTACTTATACACAAAAAATAAATAAACAAATTCTAAAAAAAATTTAGTTATCAAAAAATTAAAATTAACATCAAAACACATAAAATATTATGCTTTACAAAAAAATGTTGAGAATTAATGACTTTGAAAAAAGTTTCTAATATTAAAGTATCTATTTAAATTATAATAAGTTTAAACTATTTCAACTAGTTAAAATTAATAAAAAAAATTAACAAAAGCAAAGTTGAAAGAAATGAAAGAATGATAAAGAAGCCTAGAAATTCAAACATAGTTTCATATCAATGTAACTAATTACACAAAAACAAGAAATAAATTTTGTTCCGAAAATGCCCATCACGAGAAAAAATTATAAAAAATTATTTTTAGCAAATATAATTGCTTCCAGAAAGAAAAGAACCTTTTTACTTGCCGCAAAAGCAACGACAATATTATTGGCCCGTAGAAAGTTTACATTTATTGTGTAATCAACACAATAGTTCTCAAATCAAAATATTGAGTAATCTACACAATAGTGCGACTCAAATTGATATAATCAGATAATATTTAGATTGATAAATATTTGACCGTTTTTTTGAAAGGTTTTACTTGAAGAATTTTACTATAATATCATAAAAATAGCAGGAAGTTCTGTATAAGTTTTAAAATAATTAATTAAAAAATTTCAAAAACTAGAAAATTATAAATATTTTTGAAAAGCTGTTTTATTGACAAAACTAAATACTTTTTTTATTCCATAATTAAAATAAAAAGCAAGCATAATGCAGTGAATTCAAAGTGTTAGGAATATGAGAAGTTCAGAATTAAGGGAAAAATTACTAAATTCTGTTTAATGGTTTATGAAGTCTAATGTTGAGTAGAAATTGTAAAAGTTTGTCCTTATCTTACATATGTTTGAAAATGATGATATGAATAAAATAATTTTTCAAATAGGATTGTTCAGTTAATGACAAAAAGATAAAAAATTTCTAAATTTGAATATGAAAATCATACAAGTTTTAAAAAGTAAGTAACTAAAATTTAATGCTGTTTTTAACAAAATAAATTTACTGAAAACATTTGATTGAGTATTTAATTTTATAAATACTTACATGAATTGAATTTACAGGCAATTCTAGATAATTAAATAGCTCAAAATGAAATTTGACTGATTGGGTAGTACTAAAGAAAACCATGACCTTCTTTTTTTTGTTTTTCTTCAAGAACGTTAATAGAAGAAGCAATCTTTTCTCAGCTGGACACAAAATATAGCCCTATAATATTTGTGATTTAATTAAGAAATTCAGTACATATCACTTACATTATTCTGAATAAGACAAAGTAAAGAATGTGGAACACAAACATTAAGTTTTTTTCGTTACATTGAACTAAGTAACGAAAAAAACTAAAATGAGTTTTTTTTAAAAAAATACATGCAGTTGTAGTTCAATTATAGGCAGACATAATATTTCAAAGCTTGAAGAAAACCAATTTAAAACAAATGAAAGACAAAAAACAATGCAGTATCAAATTAAGTAATAACTAAAAATTGAGTAACAAATTAGGGTTCGGTAGAGATAATAGAAAAAAAGAAAAAAAAGATACACACCTAACATAACAATTGGATATTAATAGCATGCCTTTTTAGGTCAAAATAAATATTTTTTCTTTAATTTCACTAATGTACATGTAATGTAATGTACATAAAGTTTATGAATGGCATGTTCATAAACTTCAAAAAAATTCAAACACAAAATTTAGGATTAAACAGAAGATACATACATTATGATTTAACAGAATAATGTATTTGGGCTGCTTAGATTCCAAAAAGACTGACAATCAGACTTAAAACAATAGCATGAATTATTCAGATTAATAAATGCTCCCACTGTCTGTTTTAAGAAAGTGGAGGTGCAGCCATTTAAGGAATTAAACTCTTTGAAAAAAAGTTTTTTTATTTTTACAGTAAATGCAAAATCTATCAAAGTATAACTATCAATTGAAAAAAAAAATATTTAACTTTTAAAAATATTGTAACAATTATTATTAAGTATTTACACTTGTTTCAAAGTAGGAAATTTTTTTCATCAAATATTTGGATTTTTTGTTTTTAGACATGCAAAAAAATATGCTTCTTTTGAATATTTCTCAAAATCATGCATACTAGCCAATAAAAAATATGTAATACTATCAAAATTTGCTACCACCTACATTCTCTTTCTCTTCTTTAAAAAAAATATTGTATCATTAGCAATCAGAGTCCAAATAGACAGACATGAGCTATTACTTTACTTTACTTGTAAAAAACGAAGCAGCACTTTAACTTCTCTTATCACCAAGCCGCTAATTTAAAAATATATAAATAAGACACAAACCCATTAATAAAAATTCATTTTATGAAAATATCATTTTCAATTCCCACAACTTGAGGGAATTAATTTTTTTAATCTCTCTAATAATTTTACAGCTGTCAGTTTTTAGAGCCTGTTTTATTTAATTATGATACAAGCTATTATGAAATGATAAAAGTTAGTTAAAAGTAACAAACAAACACAAGCACGAAAACTGCCTAAAAATATTTATTTGTTTAAATATTTATTTTTCCTATAATTACAATAGCATATTAAACTTAATTGTTAGTCATAAACAAAATAATAATGTGGCATAATCATATTTACTCAAGGGAAAAAAGCAGCAGTACAACAGTGCAAAACAAATTATGTAGCAAATATAAAATAGATAATTTATAACAGTATATTTGTTATAATTTAACACTTATGTTATATCAATAAGAAATTATAAGAAAAAAACCTTTTATTAAGCATTATAAAATCTAAGAGAGGGAATCATAAAAACACTTGACAAAATATTTTTTAATTTAGGGTGTTTGAAAAAATGAACAAAACCTGATTTAATCCTTCAATTGTAGCTTCTTTTTCGTCATCATCTATACCAATATACAAAGGTTGGTCTTTCATAGAAACTTTGATTAAATCCTCAGTTTTTTTGGAGAGTGTAGCACTAAAAAGGAGTGTTTGCCTCTTTTCTGAAAATTATAATACTTAAGTAAAAGGAAATATTTTATTATTAAAAATATTTCCATGCAAATGAAGTAGTAATACATACTCGGTAAAATTCGAATGATCTGTTTAAGATCTTCTTCAAATCCAGTATCTAGTATGCGATCAGCTTCATCAATTATCAAACACTTCAATTTTCTGTAGACAAATTTAGACGAGTTCTGAAAAAAAAAATTTTTTTTTTCAAAGACAGTCAAAAGAAGTAATTTTTTTATACAAACATTTCTATTTTCATATATTTAAAACTACACTGGTGTTCAAAACTTAAGCAACAAGTGCATTTTTTGTCATAACTCTACAAGAAATCATCCGATTGACATGAAATTTGAATATGATGTACATTATTTTGTACTTAAACGATGGTAAAAAAATAATGGCGCAGAGATGAATATATACTCGGTAAAATTCGAATGATCTGTTTAAGATCTTCTTCAAATCCAGTATCTAGTATGCGATCAGCTTCATCAATTATCAAACACTTAAATTTTCTGTAGACAATCTTAGATGAGTTCTGAAAAAAAAATTTTTTTTTTCAAAGACAGTCAAAAGAGGTAATTTTTTTATACAAACATTTCTATTTTCATATATTTAAAACTACACTGGTGTGCAAAACTTAAGCAACAAGTGCATTTTTTGTCATAACTCTACAAGAAATCATCCGATTGACATGAAATTCGAATATGATGTACATTATTTTGTACTTAAACGATGGTAAAAGAATAATCGCGCAGAGATGAATATAAAGCTTAAAGTAGGGTATAGAACAAAAAAAGGCTTTATTTGACATATAGTGGCATTACACATGATTGCCTGAAGAAGCGTAAGTACAACTGGCAGATGTTCCCTAGTATGGGAAATGCCCTCCCCTTATTGTAATTGTTGCTTGGCATCGTCTCTCCATGCTAAGCACCAGATAATCCAGTTCTTGGGGTAAACGTCTCCATTCCTGCTTTAACGCATCTTTCAGCTGATGGGTGTTACCGGGAGGATACTGTCGTGTCGCAAGACGTCTCCCTAATGCATCTCACACATGCTCTATGGGATTTAGATCTGGAGAGTAAGCTGGCCAATCCATTCGTGTGATATCTTCACTTTCCAGTAGCTCTTGCCCGATCATGATAATAGTCCCACGCAAAAAGTCAGCTACATGCATCCTCTGTATCATAACTATTTGATTATGGAACTGAGCAGCATATAGAATATTTGTAAACAGTTTGACTTTTTTTTTGCCACCATTTCTTATATAATCCTCTCTTACACTCTCGTCATTGTGACGTACTATCAGCATCATTTGATGGCTTCCTGTAATTTGCATATTATTCTTGAAAATTTGTGTGATAATTCAACAGGTGATATTTTCACTTCAGAATTAAATTTCCATGTGATTCTGAATTATCCTCAATTTATAGATATGAGTGTATATATCAAAACCTGCAGGATTTTATGCAAGCAATCACTAATATCCAAATGAGAATTAAAGCAGTACTGTTAAGCTGTAATATCAGGAGTAAACAAAAATACCATAAATTAATGCAAAAATAAAAAAAATATTTAGCTAATTTCAATGAAACAATGCTTTAAATAAGATTTAGGAAATTAACAAAATAATTAATATAATAATGCAAATTATATTTCAGTTGATTTGTAACTTTAAATATAATATAGGCAAAAAATATATTAAAAAAATAATAAACTGGATCTCAGCAGCCATTTTTAATAAATAAAATCGATCTAGATAGCTGCTAAATCTAAACGAAATCTAACAAATAAGATGCAAATGCAGGAATAAATATTTCAAACAGAGAAAGTACAGTTAATGAGCCATTTTTTATAAATAAAATACATCCTAATAACTACTAATTCTAAATTCTAGCAATGAGATGTGAATACCATGTGTCATAACTCCAAATTAAACCACCAAGAAGGAATAACATTTTCTGAGGGAAAAAAATTAATAGTTCAAACATGAAAAATATGACTAATTAACTTATTGTACCTTTCTAAAAAAAGGTTTACAACGATTGTGAATGCCTCCTTTTAAACCATGGAATTTCTTGTTGAGTTTCATATGACGGTGCAATATGCACTCCCTTTGTGACCATAGATCATGACCAACAAGGGAAGAAAAAAAAACCTCGGAGATTCTGTTACTTTTTCTTTTTACAAAAGAAATTTAAGAACCATCTAATTTTATTTTACGTGTGGAATAAAAAAAATAGTGGCCTAAATGATTTTGCTAAGACTTTAGTTAAATAAAGTACCATATATCTCCAAATGTAAGCCAAGATTTTTTAGAGAATTTTAAAAAACTAAAATTTGGAGAAAGCTCATAAACATCCACTAACTTTAAAAAATTCCAGACGGACATTATAAGCAGAAATACTTTTTCTTTTGTGGAGCAATAATGATAATCAGTAAACATCATGAAGCAAAACACAAAATAATAACTGAAAATGGAATACCTAAATATAAACAGCACAGAATGAATTCAGGCTGACGAAACTGTTGTTTTTACTGGTCTTATATACACATAGCGATACTTATGGCAAATCTAGACTGATAAATTTGGTGATTGTTTATAATCAAGTTAACCCCCAAAATAATTTCCTATTAAGTTATTAGCATTAAAATTCGTGTTGTGCATAGTAATTGTATTATATCTGCCCCATTTATTTTTAAAATCAAATTCAAATGAAAAATCAATGTATACTACTTACATTTGTTTTGATTCAATAACCTCCACAGAAGTGCAATATGAATTTCATTTCTGAAAAACATTCATTAATTTTTCTTTCATAGCAGATAAACAACATAGGTGCATATTACAGCATGATAATTTTTAAGTGCTTTCTCAGCAAAAATTTTTTTTCTTTTTTTTTTTAAAAAATGTAGAAATTTTCTTACAAATTTAAACTCTATTTTCATTCAGAAAATACTTAAAATATTAGGGGAGCCCAATCTAAATTGCATAACAAAAAAGTGTTGTTATGTGTCTGGTGTTGTTGCTGAAGAATTAGACCAATAAATAATTGTAATACAATTTCATTTAAATGAAATAAAAGCAAAAATGAATCACACTAAAACTGACTTTAGATTAGATTTGCAAACTTTCGTTTTTGAAAAATATAGAAAGTATAAGGCTTGATGCAAGGAAAACGCATCATGCACACAACTGTTCACCATACATAGCTTAGCAGATAACATTAAGAAGCAGGGATTCGTCACATTTACAATAACATAGTCAACTCAAGTTTTAAATGTTTTTTGCTCTCAACAAAATACTTTGAAAGGCTAAAATTTCTTTTAGTAGAAGAAATTAAAAGCATTCTATAACTTTTGTTGGAAAATAACCAGACAATTTTTATACAAAGATGGGATATGTGGTTAAGAGACAGTAATAGAAAATGATTATTAATGAATAAATCTGAAATGCTCTGCAAAAAAAATTATTATTATTTTCCAGACACAGTTCTAAGATTATGTTATTTACATCTGAAATAACCCTTTGTAAAATTTCTAGTTAGATGAAAAGTAAATAAATAGCTTGAGAACAAAACTTATTGTTAGTAATATCAGTAACACAATCACTAATAAAAAAAAGTATTCTAATCAATTTGGTTCAGTAGCTCAGAATTCTAAAATGAGATCAACAAACATGGCTATTTTTATCCAAACATAGATTTCAATCACATGATTTTAAGGTCTTTTTCTGTGGAATGAATCCCTTTTGAGTTGCGTCTTCTCCTTCATCAGGAAATTTACCCAGAGTCAGTTTAATAATTGGATCAGTAACATTTTTTCTATAAATAGGAACCCACCTCCAGCGTTTTCATTACAGAAAAAAAAATGGGAGAGAATTTCTTATCCTTTCTCAAAAACTGGGAGAGATTTCAAAAAGTTAAGTGAGATTTCTAAAAATTAAAAAAAACAGGAATGGACTTGGAAAAAAAAATTTCTTTAAATATAATACATTTTTAACATCTTATAATTTCTAAACCATTGAATATTTTTGCTGCATCATCATATGGAAAATGTTCTATGTCTACTTTTTCATTAGGTTGCTCAAATGCCCATCAGTCAATCTTGCAATATTTTGTTTTAATTCGGTTTTGGGTGCTAAATGACCTTGCAACAGATGCTGAACTATTCGGAATCACTAATTAAATTTGTAGCATTGTGCACACACTTTCCTATCCTCTACATATGCTAGCATAGGCTTTTCAATTATTTCTGTTATAGAATAGTGAAGTTCGTTGAAGTCATTTCCATGTTTATACTTCTTGTTAGGTCTTCCAGCATAGTTTTCACAGACTTCAACTTTTACAAATTGCCGACAGGGAGTTTGGTAATTCATTAACAGCTAAAAATAGAGTTAGCTTTAAACAACTTATTATAAACGACTCATTTTTTTTCTCAACACTTGTTGTAGCTGTTTTCATATCTTTTTCAAAATGGCGGGAGACGAAATTTTTTTCCAAAATTCGAGAGATTCGCGGGCGAACTTCTCGCGTTAATCATTTTTTAATGCGAGAAAAAAAAATATGTGAGATTCTCGTGCTGTAGTGAAAACACTGACCTCCCTATTTTGTCAGATCAATCAATGATGTTTGGTTATTAAAATTTTCCGAACAATTCAGGATTATATTCAAATCACCAAACATCATTTACTTTCACCAGATTTATACAAAAGTTAGCATAACCATAAAAAGTAACATAAGTTATATAAAGAGCTCCAATTTATTGTCGTTTTTCATTATCTTAAATAGTTTTTGGACTTCTCAATTATTAAATTATTTGAAGATTTACTGCTGTCTGAAAATATTCCCAGTATAAAAAGAGAACACTTTCTGAATGTATTTCTTTGAACCATTTTTCTAACCACTGTGTATTTAAGACTGCTGTGTTCATGAAAAAAAAATATGTGACACAAAGATAATCCTTAATTAGTAAAAACTGTTATAAAAATCACAGAAAATGTCTTTGAAAAATAATCAATAAACTTTCTTCTTACCTGTAAATGATCTAACAGTCTTCCTGGTGTTGCTACTAATATATTAACACCAATAGTTAATCTTTTTGCTTCCATCTTTCTATTAGTACCACCAATGATGCATCCATATGAAAATGCATGATATTTTAAAAGTTCTTGTAAAACTAGATTTGTCTGTATAGATAATTCTCGAGTGGGTGATATAATCAATACTCCAGTACCATCATCTGGTGAAAACTTAACTTTGCACAAGAGTTCAACAGCAGGAATGAGAAAAGCTAGAGTTTTTCCGCTACCTGTTTTGGCAGCCACAACTGCATCACTAAAAAAAAAAAAAAAAACAAAGTTTATAATGAATGAAAAATAATTACCTTTTTCTTCTATTAGGTGATTGAAAAAGTTTGTGCCTTTTTTAAAAACAAATTAAATAAAACATCATTGAAAATGTACCATCATTTTCTAAATGTCTCAACATTTTATTGTTTTTCTCTAAAGAAAGTTGCAAGAAGGATTTTGATTCTTTCTAGAGAAGGAATTTCTCCTTTTTCAGTCATTCAAATTATTTTATCGAGAGCAGAATACATGAAAGTCTTAATTTGACAAGTTCGGGAAGCACTTAATAAATGTATGGTAAAAATTTGTTTGTTTACTAGAACAAATTTGGCTAATTTGTTTGGATTTGATTATTAAATTGTTCAGTAAGTCACATATAGTATTTCTTCTCATTTAATAGTTGATCACATTCTATTGCAGTCTCACCAAATACATATCAGTTTGCCTCTTTAGATACAATTCTGATCTGTCATATTATTTTTCACTTCAATCACACACACACATACAAAAAAATAACCCTTTAATTTTCAATATGTTGGACAAATTTTCATACAAAAGAAAATTAAGTAATGATAAAGAATGATCTGGACTATTAAAATTTTCCTTTCTAGTTCAATTCATAAAACTGTTTAAAATACATAGACTAAAAGCAATCAATGTGTAAGATTAATTTATAGTCACCCTTAAATTTACATGCACGTATATATATGTATACTGTTACAATTTCATTAAAGTAAATTAAACTGAACATATTTATTTAAGTTTTAATATCTTAATATCTAATGTCATTTGATGATAAATATTATTATATTTTACTACTAAATATTAAAATTTATAACCTTATTGACTATCCATTTTACTCTCTATTGAATATCTTACTCAAAATAAAGTAAAAAGAAAAACAGAACCATCTTGGATAAATTAAACTAATAAGTAATTATTTTTTAATGAAAATAAAAACACGTCAATACTTAAAATCAGCAAAAAGGAGTTAAGGAGGTATTAAATAAATCAAAGAAAATGACAAAAGACTGGATAAGCATTACACAAATGTGAAAATTGTTTTAAGTAACAGGCTTTCAAGGAATTATGAATAAGGAGGCGTAATTTTAAATAAGGAGGCTCAGTTGATGATTTAAAATATTAATTTGAAAACGAATCAAATACCTGACCATTACTATTAAATATACAAACTTTAGTTCTTGTCAGTAAGAAGAAAAGAAATTTAATTTTAACTATTTTCTTATTTCAAGAGGTTTCTTTCATTACTTGGAAACAAAGAAATTTCTTCTGGGTGGGCCAAATCCTGATAAAAATACAACACGAATTAAGTTATTTTATTTCGCGGACTATTACAATTTATTTCGCATGGTATCAATGTGAAACTATCATATATATTTTCTTTTAAAAATTATTACTAAAATTTTCCGAAATACTAGTTAATCATTATGTTTAAAATTTCATAAACTATAAAATAAGGAATATACATTTTAAGGAATGAAAAGTTTTACATATGCAGACTGATTGCCTTCAGGGGAAGTTATTTAAACTCATGTTATTTAAATTTAATTAAGAAATTTAACAACAACCACTGAGCTTGAAAATTTCATTTTTTTGACATGAACATGCTTCAGTATGTATTCAAGCTGAAAAATAATTACCTGCCATTCAATAATCTGTTAATAGACCTAGCTTGAATATCTGTCATGTTATGGAAACCCATATCTGTCACAGCATTCAGTGTTTCTTCGCTAACTTTGCCATTTAATTCAGTAAAAGGAATTTCACTTAATCTTTCCATGACAAATCTTACTTTTCCACAGTAATACTTAGTTCTGAAAAAGAACATAAACTGAAATAATCATATCTCACCAGTACTCAGAATATTGAGCTTAATATGTCTATTAATTTTATGTTAAAAGAGAAATATATTTCAATGTATTTTTGAATTTCAGAAACTAGGACAGTAATTTAACTTTTTATTTTAAGTAGAGAAGAAATACTTTAAAAAAGAAATATTAAAATAAATAAAAGTTCAATTGATCTACTTTAAAATCAAATCATCCAGTGTAATTGGATTCATTAAAAGCTATATTAAGAAATGATATAATAACATTCCATGGTTTCTTATTTAATTTTAAATGAATTAATCAATTTGCAAACTCACAAACTTTTTACAGAAGTTTCCGATCTGAATTATTCTTTGGAATAAAGTTTTAGTTACAATTTCATTTAAAAGAGGCATTAAATTACATCCTTACATAAATTATATTAAATTACATAAATTTATTTAGTATGAAATTGACTGACTGACTTAAGTGAAATGGTAGCTATTTTCTATTCAGTTGAAATTTTCTCATCTCTAAATAAATGAAACACAGCATGTTGTTTTGATTCCCCCGAGGACACTGTAAACAAAACAAGTACTAAATCAAGGCTGCAGTTAAATTTATTTCTTTATTTATTTTAATAAAAATAGTTTAAAAGTTTGATATTCGAAATCGGAATTATTTTGATTAAAATTCAATAATTATTTTTCACTGATTCCTTGTTAAAAATGTCCTCAAATAAATTCTTAGTTTTCGATTTTAGTAAATTATCAAACTAACTGCAACCCATATTTCTTTGTTTATATTTACTTGAGATTTATGCGTGGTCGCAATGGTCATGTCAATACATTTCAAATGATTTTTGTCGTGTTTCAACTAAAAAATTAATTTTATGACTTGTTTTAAAAGTATGTGTATGATAATAATTCAGTTTTTGTAAATTATTTGTGATTTAGTACTGATATATATGTAAATCTGAATTGTGTCTTCATAACTTCATTCGATTTTCCTTGTCCGCTTGTGTTAATTATTCTCCATAATTACAAATTAAACGATAAATACATTTTCCCCTTCCCAAAAATGTCCTCTAATTATAAATATTTGAATTTTATAAGCGTTAATTCAATTAAAGTTCTTCCCCACAATTTCTTATCGTCGGAAACATTACTATGTTATTTACCTTAGTAACAGTTTCTATTTTCTTGAGATTTGTATTGCTAACACTATTTTTTATAAACTATAAAATTTATTTTATCAATTATTTTGCGTATTTATGATTCTTTTGAAGTGAAAGAAAGAATGTAATATTTCGCCTAATCTGACTATAGAAAGAAGATTAGATGGTAATGTTTATGTATTAAAATCTTAGATTTAGTAAATAATGTTTTACAAAAAATTTAAAACCTCTTTCATTAGTGGATTTCTAACTTTTATCGTGCTTAGATCATAAATTTTATTATGTTGACATTTTTCAACATGTGTTATATGAATATCATTATAATCTCACAATAATTAATATGTTCCTTTTGATTTATCTAGCTTAAAAATTTGCAATGGAGAATCTGAGTAACATTAGTTTTGATACTCTTCAACAAAATGTGTCTGAAAATACCCTTAAAGCAGTCACTGACATGGGATTTGAACAGATGACTGAGATTCAAGCGAGAACAATTCCTCAATTACTTGAGGGCAGGTATATAACATTTCAATGCCTAAAATCTTCCTACTTCATAGATTCACAAAATTATTTAGCATATATATTTTACTCTAGTGATCTAGTCATATAATAAAATTATTTGAAGCTTTCTTATAATATAGCCTCCTATAACTAATTCTCATGTAACTTCTTATTATATTTTTATTTTATGATCTAAATTGTAGATTAATGCATTAGCCGATATAGTTTCCAAAACTTTGAAGCAAAAATAAAGTATCTCCCTTATAATAAATAAATTTTAGATTTAATGATGAGTGTTTAACTGTATATATATATCTGCTATTTGCAATATATAACTAGTTAAGTTCCTTATAAAATAAAGATAATGATTTAATACATATAGAATAATGTTTACTCATTATTATTGGATGTGATAATTATTAATAACGAAGCAATGCTGGAAATTTACAGGTGAAACTGTACTGAGCCAAAAAGCTTATGTCATTCCTTATAATCATTGCAGATTCAATTTAGTGTTCATCTGCAAATCACAAATATCAAAAGCTAAAAATAAGTACATAAATAAAAAATACTTTTCCAGAATTAACTAAAAATGGTTGCCATTCTCTTTCCTAAAGTTCTAAGGTCGTGGATATTTTTCAGGATACTTGTTTATTACATTAAAATAAATGTTTCAATGCTAAAATTTTATGATAACATTAAAAAGAAAAGCTTTCACAAAGCTTTAATGCAAGCAAACTGTTCCGATATATGTGTGTGTGTGTGTGTAATAACTTAAATTTGTAGATAAGGTTTAATTTCAATATTATCAGAATTTCCAAACATTGATTAAACAAGATTTTAAAAAAGTTTGCCAAAGATCAACACAAAGATGCTTTTAAAATGTTTTGTACAGCTGTGATTGAATACCGTAATAACTAATTCTGATTTACATCAAAGCAACAAGTCGTTAGAATTATGGCTGCTGCATGAGAACAGCATGTTTGTCAAATAGAAGCAATGAATTCTTTTTTAATTGGTTTTTAATAGCAATATTTCTGGTGATGCAGTTTTTATAGTTTTTAATAAAATTTATGAATTAAAAACAGAAGTTATGCCTCACAGGATTATGATACTTTGACTAAAAGATTTATCCATAAACCAGCTTTGATTTTAGGACAAATCTCACAGGTGATTATTTATGGTTAGATTCTACTAATTTATTTATGAGAAACACCATTGTATTTTCAGCACCAATAATGCTTAGTTAGTTTTGGTAATGGGTGCTACTGGTATTGTTGATATTGGTCCAGTTTTAATAGGTACCAAATATTTTAATATGGATAAAAAGAATATTAGTATAGCTCGAATGCTGTGCAATTTTACTATAGAAACTGTAAGGAGGCTTTTTATAGCCACTTTAAAATGGACAAGAACAGGAGAAAATCTCTTAATTGTGGTAAATTTTGACTCTGATGAGTTTCCCTCAGGCAAGAGCATCATGCCTAAATAATACTAAAGACAGTTAATCCTTATTTTAATTTGATAAACTATTAAAAATGTGTTTTTAATAGCATGAAGTCGCAAGAAAGGGCAAAATATAAAATTTTAAAAATTGAGATTATTTTGGCTTAATTTATTGTTTTTGCACACTTCGTTCAGTGTTTGTTATCGTATTATAGTGTTGTTCAGTACTGATTTATTCATTTAATTTTTATTTTCATCCCATACAAAGAAGGGTTATTCAACTATTATGCTAATTAAAGATCAGTTGGAAATTAATAATTGTTAAAAAGTTGCTTTCAACAAGAAAATCTACTAATAAAAAAATTTTAAACTTAATATTTCTCTATCATAATATGACCATAAATAAAAATGATGTATTGTCAATCTTTTATTTTTAAAGTTAAATTATTAAATGTGCAGATTGCTGACAATGTGAGTTTATTTATTTAAATCATGATTTAAACCAAATGATTTTTTTAAAAGTCATTGATTTAAATCAGATGATTTTTATTTAAAGGAACTATAAATATATATATAGCATTTTATAAAAGGTTGAACAAAGATTTTATTGATCTTCATTGTTTTAAATGTAGCTGCAGATATATTGCTGGGTTAAAAGATTTTAATTTGAAATACAGTCGAACCTGCCTATCTCGAATCTCGCGGGAACGGGGAAAAAATTTGAGATAGAGAGGTTTCGAGATATACAGGTAAGTTTAAAAAATGAAATTCGAGCAGCAATGTTTAATTAAAAGAAACTTTAAATCATTTATGTTGTAAAGAATTTAATTATGATTACATATTAATTACATCTAATAAAAGTTTTTAACAGTCATACGCACCTCATAGGTAGTCTTTTAATGATTTCTGACGTCGGATTTTCTTTGATTCGATAATTTTTCGAATGTTGGAGAGAGCAGCGAACCCCTCGTGTCCAACGTTTTCTTGACATTCAAGAAAGTTTGTTAAACGTTCCACAGCTTTTTCAGCTTCCTTTACTGTCACTTTCGGTGCTTCTATATGCTCTTCGTCTACTTCATTTTCGTCTTCGGAAATGCATCTGACATTATCGACAATTTCCGAATCTGTCAAAGTTCCACATGTGGCCAAGGAGTCATCCACTTGCAAAAATTCTTCAAAGGAAATGTTCACTTTTAATCCAGATTTTATTGCATTCCAATCTTGTGAATTTATTTCGATCATTTCTTCATCAGTGATATAAGTTTCTTCAGCTTCCTTTTCGGAAATTTCAGTCTCTTCTTCAATAATCCCCATCTCTTCTTCACACTCATTCTTAAACCCAGCTTTTTTAAAACCATTTTGAATGGTCTTCTGTGTTACATTTCTCCATGCGTGGTCTGTCATTCTGATAGAATCCAGTACATTTATCTTGGGAAGGGTACTTCCTTCATCAATTGCATCTACGAGTTTGCGGATCAACTGTTTTCTGTAGTTAACTTTAAAACTTCTGATTACTCCCTGATCCATAGGTTGAAGCTTTGAGGTGGTGTTTGCGGGAAAATACTTAACACAAACATTTTTCAGTTCAGGCAGATTGTTATGCGCACTACAGTTGTCTATAAAAAGAATAATTTTTCTTTTTTTTAATCGCATGGATTTGTCTAAGGACTTTAACCAATTTCCAAAGATTTCACTCGTCATCCAAGATTTTTTATTTGCTTTGTATGGAAAAGGGAAGGATTTTACTTTAGAAAAGCATCTAGGCTTTTCTGAGCGTCCGATCATGAGAGGAGGAAGTTTCTCTGTGCCTGCTTCATTTGCAGCTAAGAGCAATGTCAAACGAGCTTTACTTTGTTTTCCTCCCCTGCATGCTTCATCTTTAAACATAGCAGTTTTGTCTGGCAAACATTGATAAAACAGTCCTGTCTCGTCAGCATTGAAAATATTTTTTGGCTCATAGCCTTTCACTAAATCAGGAATGTTTTTAATCCAGTCTTCGCATACACTTTCCGGAACAGAGGCACTTTCACCACAAAGTTTTCGAAAAATAATACCGTGCCTATTTTTAAAACTTTCTAGCCATCCGTTACTGCCTTTAAAATTATCTTCATGGCCAAGCTCTTTAGCAAAATCCTCAGCTTTTTGTTGCATTATTTGTCCACTGATAGGAATACCGCTGCTCCTGCATTGTGTAAACCATTTTAAAACACATTCATCCACGTCCGGAAAAGTGCATTTTCGGCTTTTTTTCGCATTCTTGTTGCTGCTATGAAATTTTTGCTCCACAGCTTCTCGATTCTTAATAATTGTAGAAAGAGTGCTTGCTGGTAAACCGAACTTCACCGCAACTTCGTTTTTTTTCATTAATGAATTTCCGTCCAAGAATGTTAAAATTTTCATTTTTTCTTCAATGGAGAGAACATTCAATTTACGTTTAGCCCCTGCCATACTTAATCAAAATTCAATTGAACAATGTTTTAAAAAAGACTGAGACGCTCAAACCAACGACCTTCTAAAAAATTCTACTGATAAAATGAATTTCTCTTTGCGTTGTTCTTATCCATGTGTGGAAACTGATGCCTAGTGGTGACGCCTCCTCATCAATCAACTTTTCATTGTCCGAATACACTCAATTGGTTGAAGAGTGTGACGATAGTAATCGGAAATTCCAAGAAACGACCCCCCAATCTGCTCATTCTTACTTCCCATGGGGCTAGGGAATTTTTCGGTTCTTCTAATGTAGCTTGTTTGAACAAGTTCTGCTGTCCAGGCATCGGTTACGATGATGTACATTCTCCTTCAAAATTCGAGAAACACAGGTTTTGAAAGAAATTTTTTCGAGATAAACTTGGAAAAATACATTAAAATTAAATCATTAATGTCGGGAAACTAAGAAATTTCGAGAAATACAGGTTTTCGAGATAAGCAGGTTCGAGATAAACAGGTTCAACTGTATTACAATAGTCTTTGAGAAATGAGAGCTCTCAAAATAAAATAGTAAAAAAATGTGAAGACAAATTGAAAATATTTATTGTGGCATCTCTAAACTAAAATTTCTACTCTGATATGATCTTCATATTTCAGTAATATATTTCATATCTTCATTATGTTTGCATATATTTATGTACTCATGTATGTTAATTTGAATATATGTGTTTTTTTAAAAAATATTCTCTATACTGTTAAAACTTCGCTTGCATTATAATAATCTTAGTTTTTTAACAGTTTAAATCAGTTTAAGACAGTATAAACTAGTTTTTGATGTTAAAAAGCTCAACCCAGTTTATAATGATATATTTTGCATGTTAAAATCTTAACTATTGATTTATCATTTATAGTGATGCTGTAGTGTCTGCAAAAACAGGCAGTGGCAAAACTCTAGCATTTCTTATTCCTGCAATTGAACTTTTAAAGAAGCTAGATTTTACTGAAAGCCAAGGAACTGGTATTTTAATTATATCTCCTACACGAGAACTTTCAATGCAAACATATGGAGTCCTTCAAGAATTGGTAAAATATCACTCTTTCACTCATGGACTTATCATGGGTGGAACAAGTAGGCAATCAGAGGCTCAAAAATTGTCCAAAGGAATGAATATTTTAGTTGCTACACCTGGTAGACTTCTTGATCATTTAAAAGTGAGTATTTTGATGCTTCATGGATCTTTCGATCTTCTAAAACTTCTTTAATCCCAAAACCTTGGTAAACTAGTTTCCCATTTCTTATTTCTCCCCCTTTTTTTGCCTGTATTTTGCTTTGTATATTTTGAGTAGTACTCTAACTGCATGTCCAAGTTAGTGAAGCTGTAACCAAGACTTAAAACAGGTTTTAAAAGTTCCAGGACCCCCTTAAAAATTATTTTCATATTTTGGAGAATTTTCAAAAAGCCTTTATTCGAAAGAGTAATTTTTACATTTATGAGCGAATTCTTTTCAGTTTTCTTTTTAAAACGTAATTAAAAAGCACTACATTTTTTATAATTAATTTTGACTGGGCCGGATCCTGGAATAGTTACAAAGATCTTCCACACCTTGAGTACTAGGCTTAGCCGGAACAAAAGTTTTCTTGACACCGAGTAACAAAGCGCCTGCATTTGTTTAATTATGTGTTACACCGTAAGATCATCGATTTGAAAGATAATTTACTAAAT
>NC_092205.1:29224395-29290699 GCF_043381705.1 Parasteatoda tepidariorum | reverse complement strand
TCAGCTTTAGAAAATTTAAATTTCCTGGGGTTTTTTTTCTGTTACGTTATTAGTTATAACAGGGTGTTCAGCTTGGACAATTCTTTCCAATTTCTTTTGTAGCCTCCTCCCTAGCTTATTCTTCCGACCAATTAAATTTGATGCAGGGTACCAGACCTGCAGCAAACAATAAATCGTACTGCGATTTCACATCGCGAAACCTTTCGCAGTTCAAAAGAGCCGTCTTTTCCCTTTCAGGAGTGACAATTTTCAAAGGTCAAGGTATTTAAACACGAAGTTAGCAGTGAATACGTATATATTGCACATCAATTTTATGAATTAAAAAAAACATAAGCATTTATTTTTAATTTAATCTTTTTTTTTTAGAAAGCTTACCGAGTTTTAGAAAAAAGTAACGATTTCATTCGACATTTCCGTTACATATACTTGTACTTTTTCCCTAAAACGTAACGAAAGTACAAGTAAAAGTACTAAATTTAAAAAGTAACGAAGTGCAAGTAAAAGTACGTACTTTTTACTTGTACCGGCGGTACAAGTAACGAAAGTAAAAGTACTGCCATATATGATTCTTATACACAAATTGATTTGAAAAGATGTCTAGAACAAAATTCAGACCATAAATGGCCCAATCAAAATGGGGAGATAGTGTTACAATCTGAAATTAAAAGATTTTCGACATCTCAATGAAGTTTTTTCCGGTTAATTTGAAATTTCAATTATTTTTTTTATTCATAATAATGATGATAATAATTGTCATGCTGAAATATGCATAACATTTTTCCTATCATTTTAAAAATCCTTTTTCAATAAATAAAATAAATATCAATATATAAAATAATATTCAATAAATGAAATAAATTTCAATAAATAAATATCCTGATCTCGGCACAATTTATTTCAAGGGAAAAAGATTTGATTGCTAGAGGAAATTTATACTTTGTTGAAGAGGTTTGATTAGCCTTTACCATAAGTTGAAGATGTTAATGAGTTCTAGTTAGTTTCGATTCCATTAATTGAAAGGTTGGGTGTTTTTATCATAAGTTGAAGAAGTTCAATGAATTTACCATTCGTTGAAGAGGATGTTGATTGGTGTTGTCGTCCATATATTATTCCAGTCCGATGTAGGCAAGCAATTATTTAACGAAAATCATAACTTGCTTAATAAAAAATTAGATTGGAATAAATAAAAATGTTTTACTTTTGAAATTTATGTGTAATGTTATGGAGCTCCAAAGTAAAAAAAAATGATTCATACATATTATAATAAAACGTAGAAAATGGTGAATTAATATGTGAATAGGCCAAGATCCACAATGCACCTCTGTGCATCAGAAATGCAAGTGTAATGCGTACGTTGTAATAGTTTTTCGAAGGAAAGTTAAGAAATTCGTATATTGGCTGTCAATTGATCTAATTTAATGCCGAGGCTCTTTTTTTATAGCCTTACGCATTCGAATACGTTGGCTGAAAAGAAAGAGGGAGAAGTCCTGATGAATTTTAATGAAATCAAAGCATTAGTAACCATATAATGGTTTTCGATTTTATGCTAATGCGTTAGGCAGAAGTAGAGGGAATCTCTAAAAATATATTTTATTCTGCACTCAATTCAAGGCTATGGTATTTATTTTTATTTTTCCTGTCGTTGAACAGCCGACCTAATTTTGTGTTTACGACTCCTAATGCTCAACTCCGTAGCCTTGTAATTTTGAAACAATTCAGAAGACAAAGAAACTCCAGGATCAGTACCCCCAGGGGTATGGATTTGTTATGCATGACTAACTTGTGTCATGCATGGAGTGTCTTGTCCATTATTGCTGAGTAGTGCAAGGCAAAAAACACGAAAAGTAAAATGAACATTAAGGGGACCAAACTTTGGATCGCTCTCCTGATCAAACTACAGGAACCATATTTCTCAGATTGTGGCTGCCCCCTATGTTAGCTTGTTGAGCTTGTTAGGTCAGAAATCCTAATCCATCGAAAATAGGTTAAAGGAATTAAGTGACTATTTTTCTTAAATGTAATTTTCTACTGATTATCATCATTGTTATTACTTAAATAAAAATAATAATGAAAGATAAAGTACAATATTTGTGATATATATATACCGTCTTTTGATCCTTCTTTCTATTTCATTGNTTTCGGACATATTCACTTATTATATATATATATATATATACCGTCATTTGATCCTTCTTTCTATTTCATTGCTTAATAAACTCTTGTGCCTTGAATTTATAAATCCAAAGTGAAACTTGATGCTACAGCATAACTATTACGTAGGTTGTGACGTAACTTTCGTAGATTATCTCACTTTATTGAGATTCATAGCTTCGAAAGGAACTCTTTCATTTAGATAAGAGATTATCACACGACAGATGAAAGTTGATTTCGACATTATTATTGAATATTAGGGTCGGTTGTTCAGCGAAGTCTTGAATGGAAAATGTTACAAAATAAATGGAATGGGTAATAAAACAAACAGAACGAGTAACATAACAAATGGAATGGATAACGAAAGTCAACAATTTAAGCTTGAGTTTGGGTTTAATATTGTCTTACTAGGAGAATCCGGTGAGTAATCTCACTTTTTCATAATGATAATGAAATATTACTTTTTGCAATTTGGATTATGCCACTTTTTTTTCTATTGGAAATTAATAATTCTTTTAAATAAATGTGTAAAAAAAATACTAAGAAAGATACTTTTCAGTTTCTAAAACTTTTCGTCGATAGATGGCGTAATTTTCAATTTCAATGAAAAACTTTTATTTTAATGACATTTAAAAAGATTCAGTTAGAAATTGGTTGCCATTGAAATCAAAGACAATTGATCTTGTTCCTAAAATGTCAATCATAAATCAAAATAAATCGAATTAAGATAGTAAACTTTATGGTACCATGTTTGGAATTCATCTTTCATATTCTTTTTTTTATAGCAGCAAGAAATCACAGGTAAGCCCATTTTGATATCCTTTCAAAAATTTACCAATGGAAACAGATACTAAGAACGAGATCTTTTTTGTTTAAATGTACAGTGCGCAAAATAAAAAACGGACCACCCTGAATAACTTTTAATTTAATGATCGGATTTTCACGTTCTCTGAATAAACATACCTTTTTTCGACGGATTTGGATTTCAGACTTCCGAAATACAGGGGAAAGCTGCAATCTTAGAAATATGGCCCCCATACTTTGATCATGAGAGAGGGTTAAAGTTTAGACCCCTTAATGCTAATTTCATTTTTTGTGTATTTTGCCATATCTTGTTAAACAAATTGAAAGATTTTTGCACACAATTATAAAATTTGTTCATCCAAACATAATTCCACTCAAAATATAACTTTTAGTGCATATTTATTATTTTTTTTATTATTTTATTTAATAATAATTGGAAAAAAATTTAATTGTAAGGTATAAAATTTTTTACAGCATTTTAAACGATGTAATTTTACATGGCAAAATACAAAATTTGAGCTCCTGAGAAATCAAATTTTGAAAAACTGCTTCTTTAAAATTCAATTTCCCAGAAATTACTTGACCTATTTCGCTCAAATGTTGTATTTTGCTGTATAAAATTACATTCTTTAAAATGATGTAAAAATTTATATACCTTACATTTAAAAATTCTTTTAACCATTGTTAAATAAAATAATAAGAAGTAATAAATATCGACTGAGAGTTATATTTTGCATTTTATGATCGTTGGATAAACGATTTTTATCATTGTGAGCAAAAATTTTTCATTTCGCTTAAAAAGTTCTGGAAATATGACGAAATATGCAGGAATTAAAATTAACATTAAGAGGTCCAAACCTTGGACCGCTCTCCTAACTAAACTGTGGGGGCCATATCCTTTAGAATACAGCTACCCCTATATTTTGGGTAACATAAATCAGTATTTGTCGAAAAAAATTATTTAGACTAAGTAAGTTTTCGAGTCTGATTTCGTAATTTAAAATACCGTCTACACTAATTAATTAACACATATTTCAGGTCACCTCCGCGATAATCATTAAAATTGAGTCCTAGAAAGTGAAGATCCGATCATTAGATCAAAAGTTATTCCGGAAGTCCATTTTTTTATTTTATTATTGTTTTGCGCGCGGTACATAAAAATCTTTTGAAGATAATGACGGCTATAACAGATAAATTATATAATATGAGGTTAAATACATCAAGAAGATCTGCATATCTTTACCTTGCCATCAGCCTAAAATTAATAAAAGGTTTTTACGCGTATGTTATTTATTTATCCTTTATTTTACAGTATTTACCTGAAATATTTATTAATCTTCCAAAAATTTGTCTGTTATTATTACGTTTTCACTTTTGACAATGGTTTAAATTAAAGGCTTGAAAATAAAATATATAAACACACTACATTTTAAAGCAAATAATATGCTTTAAAAAATTATTTACCTCAAAAAATTAAAAGACAGTGTAAGCAAGTAAATGAGCATTTGCGTTAAAAAACTTGAAATTGGTCTTTACATTTATTTGACACTTTTAATTGGTAATAAAAATGAATTTAGCTTGAAATAAGTTTTTTAACTTTTTTTGCCCTAGACAAAAGATTTCGGCTAGCCTTAAAAAAGTACTAAATCTATTATTTTCTTTTTATTGACATCCAAAAGTTGAGACTTAACTTGAAGCCAAATGAATAGCTTGATGAATACACACATTTAATAAATACTGTTCACATTAAATTAGAATTTATATAAAATGCGTTTTAGATAAATTTGGCATCAAATACTTCTGATGCGAAAAGCACAAAAACAAAGTAAACAGAATAACTAGAAGTGCAATTTCGAATTTAAAGATGAATACAAACTTAGAGTTCATATATAATTATAAAATAGTTTAGAAATGCGTGCTTGACGTCACGTCGCTTCATTACTCTTCTTCTAGTAAAAACCTCATTTGAATGTGTCGAGACGAGAAATTTAGATGAAACTTTAGTAGGTCTCCTAACACTTGATGTCTTGTTGAAAGCAGCCTTCTTTCTAACCATTTTCACTTTAATATTTGGAGTAGCTTATTTATGAATAGCTGGTGGTATGCTGACTGTGAATAATCGAAGGAGTGCTCTTCAAGTCTGCAGATTGTTTCAAACGATTTATAGAGATGCTTCTGGAATTGTTAACGTTCTAAGATTTTTAATTTTGAATGTTCTGAGGATGTTCTTCAAAGGTCCAATTATGTCAAGTTGAATTTTGTCGATTCTTTCTAATGTAGGTAGGTACTTCCCAAGCGATTTATATACTTGTCGCTGTATCTTGAAACTTTGACAAGATAGACAGGTCTTAATGAATATCTTGACATCCTGGTACATCGAAGGCCATGTAAACTTCTTTGACACTAACTTTGTTGTTGCTTATTGAGCTCCTTGAGGACATAGATTACTTTTTGAAAACAATTGGAGGCATACATGGATGTGGTTTTCGGGAAGAAATATTACACTATAAATAGAAATACAAACTTAGAGTTCATAAATAATAATAAAAGCAGAAAACGTGATTGATGTCACGTCGCTATAAAATGATTTATGTCCTAAATGTGTGTACTCAGATATGTAACGTATGAATGTTTGGTTGCGTAATTTGCTGGTTTTGCTCAACTCTCATCTCTATTGGTTACAAGGATTATGTGCTGCATGCCTGCTAACTTTTAATCCTTTCGAGGATGGTTTTCCCCAGTGGTTGTAAAATGGAATTTAAATTACAAATTTTAGGTAGAAGCATACGCTGTATTTTGAAATAGCTTATGCGGACTACCACAACAGTATTACATATTAATACATGTGCTTAATTTTCTTAAAAATAGTGGTGGTCAAAAAGATTATAAAATAAGTTTATAAATGCAAGTAATATATAGAAAGCATACATTTTACTACCACTTTCAATATAGAAATAAAATTTTACGCCAAATGCTTAAAAGTCCTGATATTATAAGGTTTGAGAATTTTAAATTCGTGATCAAAAAGCAATTAATTATTATTATTAGTTAGTGTTAATTTGTTTTGTTTTAGCATTAGAGTTTAATTATACTACATGAATTAAATATTTCTATTTTGCTCTAAGTTTCGCTAATTTGTTTTGATAAGCAAGAACACAATTTATTATTATTTTTTTTAAATTTCAGACGTAGGAAAAACATGTTTATTTCGAAAATATACCACTGGAAAATTCAAAGGTAATTTACATGAAAATTAATTTTTGTTTAAGCCATATTTTCTTAAAAATTAATTTTAAGATAATAGTTTAATGATTTTATTGTCAAGTATGATACATTTATATTTTTGAAAATAATATTCATGATAATGTTATGTTAACTGAATAATAAGTCTCAGCAATAGTACCATTTGTGTGACGAATGAAAATTCGTTAGAATTCCCTTTAGAAGAAGAATTTATTGTGCAGTAAAAAAAAAAAAGGTTTAATCTTGACATCTAAAAAAAATCCATCCCCATAAATTCATAGCAGGAGCACTGTGCATTATAGTAACCCCGGTAGCAGAATTTTCAGAGTCAATCTGCATCACTCTATTTTCATAATTTTAAATTTGCCTGCTACGCTAAAACAGTCAAAATTTTATTATAAATACTCGGCTTACTTTAGCATGCGTGCAGTGTGGAAAAAAAATTGACCTCCCTGGAAAAACTTCTGATTTAATAATCGGATCTTCACAGTCTAGGACTCAATCTTAATGGCTCGAAGGGGTGACCTCAAATTTGCTAATTAATTTGTGCAGACCATATTTTAAGTTGCGAAATCAGACACAAAAACGTACTTTCTCTGAATAAACATGCCTTTTTTTCGATGGATTCCGATTTCTTACCCCAAAATATAGAGTGTAGCCGCAATCTAGGAAACATGGTCTCAATAGTTTAGTCAAAAGGGTGCTCCTAAGTTTGGACCCATTAATATTAATTTTACATTTTCCCTATTTTGCTACACCGCGAGAACTTTTTTGAATAAAATTGAAAAAAAAATGAAATTTTAGAAAATATTTTTTATTATTTTATTTGATAATGGTCCAAAAAATTTCAAATTGTGCACAATTTTTTACATCTTTTAACAGAATATAATTTTACACAGCAAAATACAAATTAATTGGTACAGTTAAATTGTTCATGAGAAAATGGAATTTCAAAAATTTCAGGTATTTATTATTCGATTTCTCAAGAACTACTAGACCGATTTTGTTTATTTTTCAAGCATTCTTAAATAAAATAATAAAAATTTATAAATTTAACTCAAAGTTATTTTTTGCACTGATTTATCTTTGGATAAACGAAATTTATAATTGTGTGCAGTAATTTTTCAATTTCGTTAGAAAGTTCTCGAGATATAGCAAAATACGCAAACAGTAAAATTAACATTAAGGGGTGTGAATTGCTCTCCTGACCATATTTCCCAGATTAAGGCTACCCTTATAGTTTG
The DNA here is from genome assembly GCF_043381705.1 of Parasteatoda tepidariorum. Lineage (NCBI taxonomy): Eukaryota > Metazoa > Arthropoda > Arachnida > Araneae > Theridiidae > Parasteatoda > Parasteatoda tepidariorum. Next base: position 29,283,257 of record NC_092205.1, on the reverse strand, counting down.
GGGGTCAGAAATCCGAATCAGTCGCAAAAAAGGTATGTTTATTCAGAGAAAGTACCTTTTTCGTAACTTCAAATATCATCTGCATTTATTAATTAGCATATTTGAAGTCACCCTCTTGAGCTACTAGGATTGTGAAACCATGAGAACGATACGAGCCGATCATTAGATCAAAAGTTATTCAGGGTGGTTTGCTTGTTTTTATTTTTTGCTCAGTGTACAGCAAATTAGCACATATAAAGTTGAAAAATTACACGCTCTTAAATGGATTAAATAATTAAATATTGGAAAGTTAAAAAATTGGTATAATTTTACGAAAAGTTAACAACGAAAAGTTTCCCGTGTTAAGTTCCTTTTTTTTTGCAATTAAAATTTTTCTTTTTTGAAATTCCAATTAATTTAAGTCAATTATTTGGAAATTTTGTTAGTCAATCACTTTTCTTTTGATTATACATCTGCAAATTGGCTAAAAGCAGTTTTGTTATAAGGACTTGAGACAAATAGTAATTGAGTACGTTTAGGGTTAAAAAAAAAAAAGGTCTTTTCTGTTTCTCCTCGTAGTAATTTTCAAATCTGACTTTTTTGAAATCTATTGATGAAAAATAAATAAATCTGCAGATGCTCTGATAATCTGCATCTCCCGTTTCCGTACTAGAGGATTTCTGCTACCGGAATTGTAAGTATCTCATGTTTTTAACCCTTTACCGCATTTGGAATACCGGTGTCCTTTTTATATATTTTTTTCTGATGCTTTAGTCACAAGCAAAAGTATATTTTGGTATTTTTCAAAAATTTATCCTTAATTTATTTTGTGAATTAAAGAAACTTCAATGAAGAATAACTGTTTCTCTTAGATCTAAGTAATTGCAAATTTGAAAAAATTATTGTTTGGAAATGAGCCGTGTTTGAAAGATTTTACCTTTCACGCCGACACCGGTGTTTCATGCTGTATTTCATGTCCATAAATTATTCTGCGTCAAAGGGTTTGTCGACGCTCAGGTAAATATGAACTCGCTCAATAAACAAAAAGAAGCGGACTGTAAATTCACAATATTTATTTATTATTATTTGGAAGAGAGCTTTTTTGTAGCTCGTTACAGCTCTCCTTCCACACACACTCTTTTTCTCAGTGTTACAAGTTATACTAGGTGGCGCTACAAATCCGTGCGGATACAGGGTTAACTCTATTCTCCTTTTCTCTGTTATCTTCTGCTTGGACAATTTTCCATAAATTTTCAAATTTGTATGTATTGAAACAAAAAATAATAATAATTCAATTACCATTAATAGCAGTGATATCATTGCACAAAAATATAGAACATTGTTATGACTTGAGAAGAAAGAATAAATAAAATTTAGAAAGAAGGTTTTTTTTTAAAAAAAATTAGATGCTTAAGAGTGTACATAGTTGGTACTTTTATCTGATTATATTTCACTCATGTTTGTCAGTTAAAGTTTTACTTCAACTAAAGGGTTGATCATCATTTTAGAAAATTTTAATCAGAAATGGGGCTATCACTACTTCTTTAAACAACTTAAGGTAAAGGATAAAGATGTGGAATTATTTATTGGAGTAATTGGTGGTCAAAAGAGATATCGCAGATTGGTACCAAGGTGAGTATAAAAAAGTCATTTTTAAATCAAATTTGTTACATTTTAGCGCTAAATATAGCTTACTTTTTGCAAAATATAACATATTTACCAATAAAAATTTTATTTGATTATACTATTTTCTTACATTATCACTGTGTCGTAACTTAATTAATATTTATTTTTATTACCCATGACAAAATTTGTTGAATGCAGGGTGCCTCAGGATTATTGGGAAAAACTTTAAGGGACGGTAGGGGGCCATAACAAGGATTTAGAATTGCTCAATTAGTTATGCTGAATTTAAATTTTTATCGCTTTTATCCTAATCAAATACTGATATTTGATGCTTTTTTAAGCTGGCTTGTTCCATTTTAACCTTAAATCATTATTTCTATTTAATTCTTTTCTAGTCTTAAACCAATTTAAAATTTTTCCCTTAATTTTAACTCATTTTGGTAAATTTATATTATCGTATAATGTGAGTTTCCGAGGGAAAAAAATTATTTAAAAGGCTCATTTCCTTTATTTCTTAATTTATATCTAATTTTACTAGAATATAAAGAAGAAAAGTTTGAAAAAGTTAATGCAAAATTATTTTTAAATAAATTCTGTATAGCTTACATTATTATTAAAATTCTCCTAATAACAAACAAGCTTGTTGCCAGATTGTATGTGATGATGTTAGAATACAATAAAATTTCCTGGATGACCAGAAGTGGGTGGGACAGGAACATTGATTGACATTTACCTTAATAATAAGTTCAAATCCTTAAGTAATAAAATCTTCACCTAAAAAATAAAAAAAATAAAACTGTTTTGATGATCCAGTTAGAATCTACTTAAAATTTTTCTTTCCAAAATGTCGGAAAATCCACACGATATTCTTCATATTTTTGATATTGAAAATGTTAGTACCCTCAAGACGTTTAAAAAAACTTAATTATTTGCGTATAATTTGTGACTGTTGGTTGCGTTTGCGGCCCAGTGCACTTCTGCGATTTCTTTTAAATTCTTTTCCTATCTTACAATGAATTGTTTGTAAGACTTAGTTTCAAGAAGATCACCAAGGTAAAGCATCACTGGCTGTGGACAATGAACCAGTGGTTTGTGTATGTGTCAGTGTGGGTGGGTGACCCCTGATCAGCCAGCGAAGGGAATGAGGGTGAGCGATATCGATCCTCGTTAAATTGTTCTATCGTAAAGTACTCGACTTCACACCCAGACAAGGGCGCCGGCAGAATAATATAAAAGGGGGTGCAACCCTCTAATAAACTATCCCCCCCCCCAAAAAAAAAATTAAAATGTTCTGATATTGCATTTTGTTTTGTTATTACATATACTTTCATCTGTTAATTTTTTTCAGCATACATTTCTTCATTGTTAACAAGATATTTTAAAAAAATAGTACGAATTTCTTGTACTTGCAAATTCTGCCACGAGAAACTGTACTGATGGCGCTGGTATAGCTACTGACTTTGAAACACAAATAACTACGATAGTAGTTTCGTATACTAACGTGTTTGTGCATGCTTAACATTGGTATTTATTGTGTTGATGAAGTCTTACAGTTGTGAGAAGTCAGTTTGTGCTATACACCTTAGTTAAACTAAATAACTAATACAAAATATAATATTATTTATATTTTATTAAATGAAATTTAAAAATATAGCTTAGATATTTGCCACGTTTGAGCATGCTCAGTGTGCATAAGAACAGTATCAAAGATGACTCAGAATTCATTGAAAAAGTTATGAACAGATTTGGACAGTAAACAAGACGATTACAATTCTTGTTTGATTAAAAAAAATTTAATTGTTATGTATCAATTATTTATTTGTTTTTGAATAAAAATATTTTTAATAAAAATTTTTTATAACAAAATTGTTTTTCTGTATCGCTTTAATTGCTTAAAAAAAAAAGCCAGGGGAGGGGGTGCAAGTGCACCCACTTGCACCCCGTTGCCGGCGCCCTTGCACCCAGATATCTGGGTTGTCAAAGCGGGGAGCCATCCTCTCTATTGAGGATCAAAACTATGATGGCGTGTGTTCAGATCATCCTGGGGTGTTTGCCAGACCATCTCCATTAGCCCATTTTGTAGCCCTAAAGCGATTTAAATAATGTACTACCACAACTAATTATTTTTGTATGCCTACTTTATCCTTTTATTTTTTTTAATCTTCCTGAATTTATTTTTATATTTACCTTAATAGTAAATAAAGACCCTTTAGTAATAAACTTTTCTCCTCGAAGAGCAACAGCAACAGTTAAAAAAATATTTATTGATAATGCTGCTGATATATTTAAATTTTTTTTTATTCCAGGATAACTCAAGATGCACACGGTATTCTTCTGCTTTATGATACTGCAAACATTCGTACCTTTGAGAAACTTCGAGAATGGCGTGAGATAATGAGGGATTTAGCTCCAGAAGCAATCATATTCATAAGTATTTATATTACTAATTATTTCTAGTATTTGGACCGAGATAGCCTGGTTTGTAGGACGTTGGGCTCGTGTTCTTCAGATCACGAGTTCGAATCCCGCAGGTCGAATAATCCCCGTGCATCAAATGGTGACTGGTGCACGTTGAATCTGCCGGAGTCACAAAGTCTTCCAAGTTCCGATAAAAAAAATCAATACCTCTGGAGGTACTGAATTGGAGATTGATCGTTCTCAGCTTAAGGTCAAAATTACGATCCGTGTATGAATGAATTGGTCATCGCTGTAAAATGGACTGTGATGTGTGCGTGTGACTTGAATCGTATGCTTGGCCGTAGATGGCGCCACTTAAAAACAAGAAACGCACCCTCTACCTTCCAAATTCGCTATGTTTACCCACAGCACGGTTGCTGATATTGGCAAGTGGCATAAGTAACAACTTCTAGCATTTTATTTTCACAGATAGCTTAAAAATAAATATTTATATCGGAATATTTCTAGCTGTTTTTAATTGGATAGGGTTTCTGAAATAAAAATACTTATCTAAATCTTTTGCCGAGTAATGCAAGGGTTGTTTATGACCATGGAGATAGTGCAATCTTCAGTTTGTAACCCTTAGGTTTGATACAAAATACACATGTTTGAAACTTTACAAATTTCTGCATGGAGATACCATGGGGAAAAATATGTCTGTATGTGTGCAGTGTGGCATTTAGATGATACAAATTAATATGGACATTGGAAATTCCATTTATGGAAAATATTTGGGCGAATAAATATTTGGTTTGATTATATTAGTGAGGGTGAGAAACACATTCATATGGTAAGACAACTTCTCGTGTCGAAATCTCTCCACTTCTCAGCTGCTTGCGCGCCTTTTCGTTTTTATAAGATGAACTATCCATTATGTTAGAGTATCCACTGATATAATTCAAGAACAGTTGCATATTTATCGAATTTAACGAATTGAGCATTAACTCAATAATGTTACATTCCCACTAAAAAACAATTTGTTGATAACAATTTTTTTCTGGAGATTTCATGTTTCTTTTAATGAAAATATTTTATAATTGACAGTTGGTGCTCGATCTGACCTTTTCCACAGAAGGGAAGTACTTTTTGAAGAAGGCCAAAATTTTGCCAAAAGTGAAAATCTTGAATTTTTTGAATGCAGTGCCAAGACTGGTGAAAATGTTAAAGAAGTAAGACATTATAGATTTAATTCAAGTTTTTATACAAACTTATTTCACGATTCTCGATCACCATCACTACATACATACATCTAATACGATAGTGTCATTTTAAACTGAGATCGTGGGGTACTTAAGAAACTGAAAAAATGGCAGCAAAACTAAGAGGATCAGTCGCATTCCATTACGGTTTATATTCAGCAAAATATTCGATTTCACCAAATACAATTGCCTGCTTAAAAAATTTTGGGTTTCGAAATTTATTTCTTTAAAAATAACTAATTTAAATTTTCCTCGGATCCCCTCCCACTCTTCAAAAATAGTTTAAACTTTAGATTTCTTAACAGAAAAATATGTATATTAATATTGTATAAAAAAAATTATACCTCGTTTTCAAAACTTTTATTGCTAATTAATTAGCATATCTGCTACTGATTTGTCAGCATATATATGAGGTCACACATCCTACTGGAACCGTTAAAATTGCTAAATACGATTATTAGTACAAAAGTTATTCAAGGTGATATCCTTTTTTTCCTGCCTAGTACGCTACGTTTGAATATATGCAAAGGTAACTAAAGGTTAAACGAGATTAAAAAGTTATACTTCTTTCAACCTTTCTTTTTTTTTCCTTCGATTATTATACTATACATATTCATTTTCCTTTCTTAAAAAATTGCAGATTTTTGAACAAATGACTTTGAGAATACTCGAAAAGGAAGAATTGATATCATTTATTCACCCTTTTGAAATTGAAATAGAAGGAAAGTCTCCCGAATAGAAGCAAAACAAGTACGTGCCTGTTACGCGCACTACTGAGGAAGAAATATTCAATGGATCTGCTAATAAAACAGAAATTCTTCCCCAAAAAGATTCAAGTTATCTAGAAGATAACGAATCGGAGTCTAGAGATGAAGTCGAGAACTTGATTGTGATAAAAGAAGATATTATTGGTACTCAATCAAGCAGCAAATTAAAACCTTTAGAACTAAACGAAAATTACCATCCTTCGAATGATAAAAAAGATGTAATTCCGAAAGTAGAAAATTATATGCTTACAGAAAAAGAGATGCTACTAGAAGGAAAATGTCCAGCGTGGTTTGCTTGAAAAAAAAAACTGTTATTTGGCTCTCTTTAAGTTATGATGTTTAAAGATAAGCTTGTTTTTCCCTCACAGTTGTAAAATTTTATCTGACAATTTTTATTGCTATTTTGTTTTTGCAAATTCTACTTATAATGGATGCTACAAGACGTAACATGCACTTCTTGGCACTATAAAACACGGGCGATGACAGTGTTCTCTGTCAGAGATTCAATTGAAGACACTATATGAACTGTGCAGATTTTAATTTCATTTTTAGATTAAGCCAAACATAGTATTTTTTAATGTTTAGAATGAAATTTGTTAGAAAATTTTTTTAATTGTTTTTGAAATATAATTAATAAAAAACGTTTTTTTTAATTAATTTTAAATTTGCTCTTTAAATTTTTGTTTACTTCGTAACTAATCATTTTTTACAAGAAAAAAAGTATTTTCTATCTTATTTAAAAATAGTACAACTTCAGTTTATTCTGCTTAATTGAGTACATAAAAAATCAGACACTAGAAGGAAAAAATAGTTAAATTAAATTAAAAATCGTTTGACTTTTTAGGTTCTGTGGCTCAAAATGATCAAACATGGAATTAGCTCAGTAGTTAAAAAGAAAATGCCTTCATATGCTTTGCTTGAATCGCAAAGGAATTGATCTTCGTTTTCAATAGCGATCCCGCAGGAAAAAGATAGTGTTTGTTTCATCGTGGTCATTCATTATCTGTTTCATCCTTAAACATTATATTTTTATTTACGAAACGTGTTTTGAATCTTATATATTCAACATAGTACAAATAAAATGCATTAAATAGAAATGCTATTTTTTGGAAATGGCAATTCGGACGATTGAAAATTATTTGAAATCATTTGTAATTTTGTATCATGTTATATGTAGCCAAACATAGTGCATATTGTTATTAGATTCTAACATCATGATTAGAATATTTGATGACTCGCTCTACAAGATATTCTATAATAACGAAATAGATAGATCTATTTCATTCGGAGGAAAGTGATTCAACGTATCCATTTAGGTATTAAAATTACAAAATGGAAAAGCTCTATTGGAATTCTGATTTTAATTTTATGAAATTAAAATTCCGTATTTTCCAGACATGGCTAGGTTTTAGAAATTGGATAAGAAAATCATATGTTTTTAAGTTATTGAAAATTAAAGTTGCATTTAAAATATCTGAAATAGTAGGTGAAGATTTTTAAAGTGTGTTGAGGTACTCAGTAGGAAATTTCGTATCTTTCTAGACAACGACTCTATGAATTGTTTATACAGTTTGAAACGATTGTTACAGTTAATATTACAGTTTTTTTTTTCAAAGGACATATTCCTAAAATTTTAAACTGAAACTCAAATCAATGACAAAATATGCAAAGAAATTTGCAATGTTACACAAAGGAAATTCAATATATCTTCGCGGATTATAAAAGTTTTTTTTTTTTTTCAAAATTAAAGAATCGAATTTTTTTCAATTGATTTAATAGCAGAATTCGTATTACGAACTAGTAGTTGCATTCAACGTCCAACTGCTCCACTCTCACGAAAATAACAAATTTGTCTTTTCCCCATGACTTGCCGCCCTTAGGAGCACTGTCTTAAGTATTTTGCTCTTACTCACGGACTCGTTAATGCATAACTTTAGATTTATAAGCTTCAAATCATCAATTAAAAAGATGTGAAGAGTGTTAGGGTACTCTGACAAGTTTCTAGACTCTGAAACAAGAATGGTAATCACTGGTTTAAAAAAAACTAAACTAAGAAGAAAAAAAGCATAGCCCAAATATATATTCGTAAAAAATCAAATTCATATCTCATAAAAATAATATATTCTTTTAAACATTAATACACTATCTTTGCTGTTTTTGAAGCAATATTTTCTAAAACTACGGAAAATCAATTTAAAAATTCCTTATTAAAACTGCACCATAATACCAGCACAGTTATGAAGTATCCCTCCCCTGGTTTTGCATCATATCTTCTTCTTCTGCATGCAGACTTTTGCTTTATTTTATAATAAAAAAATTTTGAATGCTGCAAAAAAACAAAAAAAAAAAAAGAAGAAACACGATATTTTCCTAATTTTTTAGCAACGTGAAAATAAAGCTAAACAATTTAAATGAAGCTTAAATAAAGCACAAAATCAAACACACTCTAGTTTCGGTTATATACTCAACAAATTTTCTCAACTAAACACAGAAGCAAAGAAGGATAACCAAGAATTGCAGATGGAAAGTCACAAAAAAGATATTATATCAAAGAAGGATGGGAAACAAGTTAGAACAAGATAATCAAACAATGGAGGGGATTTAAGAAATAGATTTGGGATATAGGGTGAGGACCTCAAGTCTGCAAGATGTGAAAAATATAAGTCGTGACCGATGAGCAGAGTTGAATGATTTTAGCCGAAGAAAGCTCAAACCAATAACATCCCAGTTATGTAAGTCATTATCCAACATAGACAAAGTGACACAAATAAGAAATTTGGTAAATACACCAGCAATTAATATCAACGATGTGGACTTTAAAATGGGTGAAATTTAGTTTATTTATAGAAGTGAAAACAACTTTAAAATGGGAAAGTTTCTCATTATAAAACTGGAACTATAGCGAACTTTGCGGCTTTATTCGTGTCTTATTCACGTTGTCTACTTTTATTTTATTTCCTTGTATAACACAAAATTTACACTTCATCCAATTAAACACACCATCATTGTATCTGAATCGGCTTTATTTTCTTACAAAACGGCACAAATTAAAGCGAATCTCTTGTGTATAATATGTAAAGGGAAAACACAGGTAATTTTGAGGTTTTTTTTTTTTTACAAACTGGGATAATAGAAGGAATTTTGGTACTTATTTTCGTCTTTTAAGAACTGGTAACCACTCTAAGTGCAATCTATGGGATATTTAAGGATTATATTCCAGCAATTATAACTAGTTCACTTACTATAACATTATTTGTTATAAGTATATTCAGCTGTTCCTTTTTTACTGAAGTTTTTCCAGCAATTATAACTAGTTTAGTTAGCCAGTAGAGTAGTTTTAATGTGTGTTCGAGAGGGTTATCTCCTTTTAATGCATATATTTTATAATAATATTGTATTATATGTTACTGTTAAAGTGTAAAATTGAGTTATTTCATACAATAACTAGGTATTTCATGAAATAACTCGACAAATCAGTTAAAGTATATATCAGATAAAAAATTTCATACTTTACCTAGTTATTCTGTGAAATAACTGATGATTGGTCGTTAAAGTGAAAAATGAACTATCCCGATGTTTCGAATGACCCGTCTTGTTCTGCTTTTTTCAAAATTTCTTCATATGTTGTCTTTCTTTATTAGCCAGTTATTACGTTGAATTAATATTGCCTTTTCTGCATGAAGCGACCAAAAATGCTATGAAAAGTTCTGTCAGAGCAATGCGTTCCAGAGACTTGACTGCCAATTTAGAGGGAAAAGAATGATGTCGTCATTTTAAGAACAGGATATTATGACAGAGCTAATTAGTAATAGAACACGGTGTTTAGATAAAGATATTATTTGGTGTAGGGCCAGTTTTATCATTATGTGCCATCTTTTTTATCTCTTAAATAATTCTAGAAATTTGATCAAATAGATGAAAAGCTATATAACATTCAAGGGCTATACATAAATTGTCTTAACTTTTGGGATCCCATTTCACAGATTCCAACTCCACCATATAACTGTAGGGTGATGAATCCAGACCTTATTTTATAACCAGTACTCAACAGCTAACCCAATTTAAAGTTTAAGACTATCTATGTTTAACTCCAATAAACTTGCAATTTTGAACCCAATCAGAAAACAAGAGAACTCTGGATCAAGTATAGAGACAATCTACCCTTATTTCTTTTTAATGGAAAAACTCACCTTTTCACATGGAGAGGACAAAAACCACAAAATCCCCCACTGTTAACCCATAGGGAAAAACATTCTAACCCACGATTCCATCTACAACTGAGGATATTTTACATCAGCACTGTGGCTGGTGCCAGCCTGGTGCAGAATTCATATTGATCAGATATCATTGAGATTCGAACTGGGTCACCTCATTAAAAGGCAAGCACTCTATCCTCTGAGCCCTCACAGCTCATACAAATCTGTTTTATCTTATTTTATAACCAGCTTTTAACAGCTGACTCACTATTGAGTTTTTTACCATCAATGTTCAACTGACTTTTAATTTTAATCTCAATCCAGAAGACAAAGGAACTCCTGGATCAAGCAATAGGACTAGAAAACAATGAAAATATCTCACAATTAGCCTAATGGCAAGGGGATTCTTACCCACGACCCATCTATAACAGAGGATATTTCATCTAAGAATTGTGGTCAGTGCGAGTTGGGAGCAGAATTTGTATCAACCAGCCAAAGCAGGAATTCCAACCTGCGTAAACTCATTGGAAGGTTCCCCTGAGGGTCAAGGCTCATCCAAATCGATTTTTTTTAAAATAAAACATACTTCGAATCAGAGAAAGTATGCATTTGTATCCTATTTTGTAACTTAAAATGTCCCCTGCACAAATTACGTAGCCTATTAAAGTTCAGACCATCAAATCCATTCATTATATCAAAAATTAGTAAAAGTGTTCTGTTTTTATTATTATTACTATTATTGTTTACTTTGGGCATTGTACTGCGAACTATTTATCACCTAAGATGATAAGCCATGCATCACTTCCTTGTTTCGATATTACATTCAGCTGAAAGTACAAAAAGAGGACAAAAATAGAAGAATTATTAGAATGATAAAAGCACTAACTTTTGCTATTTGTTTTAGTAAGTGTTTTGCTTTTTATAACTTGAAGTTTCTGTACTTTAAAGAAAAATCATGAGGATGATATGAACTATTTATTATTAAATAATGTACAAGCAAATGATAAATGATAGAAATGGGAGAGTTCAGGAGAGCTTTACGGTGAAGCGCACATTTTGAGGATTATGAATGGACCTGGAATTGACAAGTGAAGGACGTGGATCCACCCTCTCACCTAGTCTGAAAAAGAAAGAAAAATCAAGCTTTGTTAATAGAATATTGATAATACTAAACTATAATTTTGGGAGCAAGAAAAATAGTTTTGGTCATTTGTGATGTTTAATTAAAACAATGAGGTAAATGATTCGAATAATAGTACTAATTATTGTTGCAACTAATTATTATAACGTAAAAATTGATACTTAACTATGAAAACAGAAAAAGCTTGACTTTGAGAGTTACAGCAATAAAAAAATAAAAATACACCATTAAAAAGATGAATCTCAACTTTCCAAAAGATTTTGATTGTCCCAATTAGGTTTGCTCCTGATTACTTAAGATAATACAAAATGGAAACGCTTGAAACAACAAACAAGATTATTTCCAATAATACGTTTTGGAAATGCTTCTTTTCTGTTATGTGTTCTTTTCATTATATGTGTTGTAAACATAAACACGTGATATTTTTTTATTGTCAAATATATCCTATTTTAAGTTAGTGAACAAGTTTCTCTCAAGTATTATTTACATTTCAGAAAACATGCATTTTGGTATAACAATTTGATTGTTTTCAAGTAAAGAAACTTCCTTCAAATTGCCGAAGAAAAAAGTGCCCTCGATTCAAAGAAATTTAAAACTCAAAAATAGAATTATACATATTAACAATTGGACAATATAATTAGCTGACACAAAAAAAAAATTTTTTTTCCACAATACTTTTTTAAGAAGAAATTTTTACACATTTCTGTCCATAAAATTTCTAGAACTTATTAATATATTTGTTTTCATGTATTGTACATCAAATAAATCATTTTGTAAAAAATTTGGAAAAGCATTAACATTTTCACATTTTTCAGACCAAGTTATTGCATCCTAGAATAGAAGCGAACTAAGCTTTTTTTAAATTTGTATCTACCACTTTATGATAAAATATTTTACAATATATCTCTTAGTTTACATATTGTTTTTTTTAAGAGGGTTTTTTTTTTTACAACATTAAGCAAAAAACATACCATTTTAGAATAGTTTAAGCAAAGAAAGAAACAGTATGAAATCGTTCATTTGCAAAATGCTCCTTGGAAAACAGAATTTGATGCACTTTGCATTTTCAAAGAGCTTAATCAAGGTCCAAGAAGTAACCGAAAACATACTTTGAACACTTCAATAATCATAAGGTCATCAAAAAGAGAGTTCAAAGAAATCAAAGGGTTTCCATGAGAAAGACCACTTGAGAAATTTGAATAAATGAATGATCGCTACAATGAATGGCAAAACATAGCTTGGACTGAATCCTTATGAACTTCAAAAAGTTCAGCTTCTCAGTGAAGAAAAAAATTTGCGCAGCTCCAAAGATGCTGAAAACTTTGGAGATGGGCAACAAGTCAGCAGTGGGAAAGAATCTCTTCAATTGATGATAAGATCCAACACGCTCAGAACTCCCAGAACAATAGGATCTGGTTTATTGACACTCCAAGCAGCACTCCGGCAATTGTTGAACATCACCAAAATCCAAAGCCAGAGTCAGGAGCAAAACACCTGATTTTATTGGATGATGGCCATAAAATAAATCAAAAAGTTTACCAGCGGGACATTTTAGAAGCTGTTATGCTTCCACAGACTAAAAAGCACTTTAGCAACGTAAACTGGACATTTCAATAAGACTCCGACTAGTTTACAAGAGATTGGTGCAAGGCACATTTTTCTGACATGATATAATTTGAACTCTACTTGCCAAATTTCAACCCCATGGATTATTGTGTATGGTTCATTTTGGAGTCTAAGGGCAGCACTGGACACTCGAAAACAATTGATTCAGCAGGAATAGAATAGAATAAAGATAGAAGACTAGTAGTCCTTTGCTGAAAATTTCAATAAGTGTTTGCGCCTCTACAACGGTGCAAAAAGCAGCCATTTTGAATGCAATTAAATGTATTATTAGTAAAGGACTACTCTCATGATTATTTGTTATAAAGGTATATTAAAATTGTTTGTACAGGGTTTTTACCAAACCCAGCATAACATTGACTGATTTATTCAAATGAGGTTTTTTTTTTAAACGATTTAGTTTTTCTTCCTTTATGTGTTGACCAACTCGTTCATACCATACACTTTTTAAAGTGTTATACTTACAGGAAGGTTTCTATTTAAGTTAACTAAAAGAAAAAAATCCTTAAAAATAAAAGGGAATTCATTGACACTCAATCAATTTCAAAAACTTATTTACACAGCATGAAAAATTATAAAAATAGAGTGTGTTTACCTTTGAGAAATGAGTGATGATCGCTTGGATGGTTGAACTTGGCACATCATTGGCTGACCTGAGATAGGAGAATGTACAACAATCAACAATGCAAAGTAATACATTCAAATCAATGATTTCAAACATTATTTTAATCACTTGAAATTTTTTTTTTTAAAAAAAAGCATTAAAATCATGGAAGTAAAAATATAAAATAATAATACAATGAAGCACCAAAGCACATTTTATTTATTGTTTCATTACAGTTTGTTTACATGAAGAAAAAAAACAACATATTATCAGTTATATGTTTGTTTGTTTTTTTCAAATTAGTACATAAATATTAGGTCTGGATTTCAGAAATTTTAAGTAAAGATCTAAAAAGAAATTTTTTCCTTTTATATTTTTCCTTTTTCTGAAATAATAAATTTTTTAAGGTAAAGATTTTTTTTCTATTTTGAAGCAAGTAGATTGTTTCAATTTTAATTACTAATACCTCTATCGGTTTCAATATTGATAATATTAGGAGCTAAATTAACTATATTAATATGTTATCAAATTGTGATTTTCACAATGAATTTCTATTAATTTAATTTTCAGTTTTAAGTCTTTTTATTCATGCTTCCCCCGAAAGAGGTTGAAACCGTGCTGAACTATTCACGTAATTTGCCATGTTTTCAAAAGAGATTTTAAGATGTTAGAGCAAACATGGAATTCCATTTAAAGTAATACAATAACTTTTATTTTTTTACTCGAAAGTTATGCACAGACATTTTCGCATTTACTTATTATGCAAAGGTAAGTGATAAAACTATGCAGATACCAGAAATTTTATTTACCGGCTAAAAATTACATAATTCGATTTTTTTTTCTTAATCAATATATTAATTGCATCATACCTGCCAACATTGGAGAAATAAAATAATGGAGACTTTAATAGTGACACTTTTTAGGCTATGAGTAAAGTTTTGATACATCATGCATAATCATGTGTAAGTCAAAAAATCATTTTTAAATCATTATTTATTTACTTTTTTTCCAATGGCAGGCACTGAATTTGAATCTTTTGCCTATACTATGCCAGAATTGTTGCTCAATTAGCGTTACCCAGTGGGCACCTGTGAACCAAAGTCAAGGAGGCGAGCAACATTGCCCACGTCACACTGCCACAAACCCGTTTATAGGGTGGGCCACATTCACACACACAACAGAGGACAGCACAAAGAGATAGAGAGAAGCATCCATGCCCAGAGTGGGATTCGAACCCGCAGCCTATGGCTTCGCAGTCAGGCACGCTAACTGCTCGGCCACCAGGCCGGCAAATCATTATTTATAATTACTTAAACTATAAGCACTCAGCACACTGGAGTGCTGGCAATAGCATCATCTATAGAGGAATAAGAAAAGTATTATTGAAATTAAAGGATATTTTATCGCCAATTTTTCTTTATAACTTCTTCAACAAATACAGGGAAAATTTTGAGAATATGCAGGTAAACAGGAGATAGATGAAAATACAGGAGTCTTCATTAAAAAACAGGAGACTTGGCAGGTATGTTACATGAATAACATCATACTTAAGAATTTTAATGTTATAAATGCTATAGTTTTTTTCTTTTTGTGTGTGTTACTAAATAACTGCTTATAATTTTTGAGTGCTATTTATATAATAAATCTCAAAGCAGTAGTAGGAAAGGCATTAATCCTCTCAATTTGTTTTGTGAGTGAATTATCAATTATTATATAGTTATATAAATATAAATATGCATAAATTGTATCATTTTAAAAATGAATAACTAAATAACTTTAAAGCATTCAATTCTTAACAAAACCTTGAATGAGATAAATTTTAAAAAAATCAAAACTTAAAATTTTTTTCATTAAAAAATGACTTTTGTACCCCTGGACATTTAAATACTCATCTGAACGCATAGAACTGCAAACTTAATTATAATTTAAAAGCTAATGTTTTCTCAAACAAAGCTTTAAGTTAAGTAGCAAAAATTAAATTTCAACTAGCTGTGAGTTTTCTACATAAATAACTGAAGTAAAGGTTACCATCTAATAATCTTTGATGATAAAGCTCACAGGCTTTGATAGCATCATTTGAATCAAAGAATTCAACAAGAGCAACCCCTGGTTGAGTCATTTCAACACGCTTGATTAATCCAATATCACCAAACAGCTCCTGAAATAGGAAGAAAAAAAATTCGTAAATTAAAAAAAACTTAAACAATAAATTGAAAAATAAATATTATAAACATGCTTAGCTTAACGTGTCTATAAATGCGGTTGCAAACTTAGAAATAGGTATTAAAATAAAAAATACATATTCAACAGATGTATACATATGCATACGTCTACTTTTATTAAAGCAAAGAGCATGCTCATTTCAATAATAAAAAATAATGTTAATAACAAACATTGCATCTTACCACAATGTCTTGCTTAGACACTGATGCATGCAAGTTAGAGACGTAGACACACATAGAAGGTTGTTGTTGCAGAGTTGAAACCTGATCTGCTATCATTGTATCCTGCATGTCAACAATCTCTTCTGCAAGACTTCTATTACTTGGAAGTGCCTAAAAATGCATCATAAAAAAATTTATAAATGACAACATTGTACAATAAATAACAACAACAATAAATAACATTAATGCTCACATTCAGCAATATTTCCTACACAATTTGGTATATAGTCTATACCACCCTAACTTGGCAAAAAATGTAACAGTGCACCTGGAGAAATAATTGACAATTATTTTGGAATTTAAAATATAGCTAAATTTGTATATGATGCAAATGGGCGTCGTAAAATACTAAAATTTAGTTTAAAAAATTAGAAGTCTTCTTGCATTAATTGTATTAAATTTGTAAATGTCCAATGAGCAAAACAAACATCTAAAGATACAAATTCATTGACAGCTAAAAACTCTTAAAATCATTTTCTTTTAAAAAAATAGTAATTATAAATAAATAAATAATCTTTATTATGCATAAAATTAAACCATGAGGTAATAGCAAACACTTCATTTTTTTTCAATTAATTTATGATATCTTGATTATAAATCAATTGATTAAACACCTAAAAATTGTTAGAATAAACTTTAAATATGGAATAAAAATTATCTTTCTTGAAATCAGCAATCGAAGAAAATTAAAACAGGAAAAAAGCAAACTACCAAAAATCTTAAGACCAGTTCATACATTCTCTCATTCCTCTACTTAACAAGTTGTTAATTATATTGCATGATTTTCCTCCCACATTATCGAATTTCAAAATCATACATTCCCGAGAGTAAAAATAACGAGCTTGACCTTCAATGAAAGTGGGAATAAACTTGACCTTCAAGATAGATCGTTCAAGCACTTCATCTCTCTCATCCCTTTAAATGATCTGTATATTTCTTTTCTGTTCTTGTGACCTACCTACAACAGAATGTGTGAAGAGGCATTCTGATTTGGTTGAGGAGCTGAATTCTGATATTCGTTCATTTTATCGATAATATTAATAATATTTGTTCATTTGATTGATAATATTAAGTTCGTTTAATAATTTTTGATTATTAACATCAACCCAACATGCAAAAAGAGTTCTCACAGCCAATCACCAGGACATCAAATCACGATAAAAGGTCTCATTGAGTAAAAATAAACAATCCTACTTGCCAAAATGTGAGGCCTACAAAAAATTTTTTTTAACTCTCTCATTTGAAACAGAAAATAAAAGAAATTCTATTTTTCCCTTGATCACACTGATGAGCACTCAATTTCACAAAATTTGCTACAAAATATTGAATAGAAACGGTTTAAAAATTGTTTAATTTCCTGATGTAGAGACATGAATATAAAGAGACTGTGGAGTTTCCGAAGAAGAATGATTTGCAACAACTGTTTGGTAAACTTTACCATAGTCATACATACCTGTAACAACATCATGCAAATAGGTCAAATAGGTATTTGTAAAATTTTGAAACGGCATTTGAAATTTGGGCTTCAAGAAAGAGCTAAAAAATATTTGAAAAGTGAAATAATATTTAATATTTCTTATTACATGCACTTGCTTTTTTTTCTCTCCAGAACTCGTTTTGTAGCTTGTATAACTGATGGTTTAATTTTAATTTAGATCAGTAACTTTTGTAGTGGAAATAAATAAATTTTACTTACATTTTTTCTTCTTCATTTGACTAGGGTTTTTTCTGGCAAATTAGCTAAATCACTAGAAATTGCTAGTCAGTTGAAAGCCAGCGAGCTCCATGTAATTTATCTTTATTGTAAGAAATTTTTCATACCCATAATTTAGAGTTAAAAATTCCAAGTGTAGAATATAAATTAATAAAAAATTAAATAAAAAAATATAATGAATAATACACAACACTTTTTTTCTTCATGTAATTCAATGATAAAAACTTATGAAGAATTTTCTCGATTGTTAACAATTCAAATAAATATTTTTTCTTAATCAAAAAATAAAATAAAGAAGAGAATATTACTTTATTCATTCCAATGAGAGTAGATGGTAGAGAATCCATGTCAAGAACATCATCAATACCCAGATTTTCCACATTGGTTGTTTCAACATCAGCAGGGGACCACCGAGGAACAGAGTGTGGAAAGACCTTTTGAATTATTACAAATTATTAAAATTCCAATCTAACATACAATTTCTTTTTTATAAAAAAAACACATTAAATAATAGGTCAGTAGAAATCAAAATTGGACAATTAACTAAAATAGACCCTCACCAATTTCATGATCTGCTAGTTTTTTAAATTAGTTAGAAGAATATGCTGATTGATAGAGTTAACTTCACAAGCTTCTCTAACTTTATTTTCAGCTACTTGTTAAAGATACATTGTGCTTCTTACAATCAAAAGTATAAATAGAAATGAAATGCTTGAAGTTAACATTTTAATTCATAGTGATTGGCACTTAGTTCCTGAAAACTAAGAAAATGATCAGAACAAAAATTATTCAGAGGAAAACCTTTTTTTCTCACTGCATGCATATATATTTGTATACAATTATGTGTGTGTGCGTATATATAAATATATATATATATTATATACACACATAGTTTATCTCGAATCTCACAGGAAAGGCGAAATATTTGAGATAAAGAGGCTTTCAGTTATACAGGGACTTACTACTCTATTTAAAGTGTGTTAATTGTCTTCGGTATAAAAATATAGGTATTTCTTTAAATTAATCATGCCACATACATCCATTTACATAACATTTTTTAACATACATTTAACACTGAAAATAATTTTTTGACGTGTAACCTTATTTGTTTTGATTATTCTTTTAAGGTTAGAAAGAGCAAAAATCCCTGATAGCCAAGATTTTACTGGGATTCAAGAATAGTTTATAAGAATTCTACAGCTTTTTTTTCACCTCTTTTGCATTCTTTTTTGGTTCATCAATATGATCTTCAGCTTCTTCATCTGATATTCCTTTGACATTATCTACGATTTCCTCATCTGTCTATCTTCTGCCTGACATTTGTCTACTTGTAAAAATCTTCAAAATTAATGTCAACAATTAATCCAGATTTTATTGCATTCCATTCTGGCAAATCTGCACTGCATTTTCAGCATCAACAGTTTCTTCTTCTTTACTGATGCCTTCAATCTCTTATTCATCATCGTCACAGCTATTCCTAAAACCAGCTTTTTAAAACCAATTTGGATTGCTTTTAAAAACACATTTCTCCAGGCAAAACAGTAATTCTGATAGCATCTACAAGTTTGCATACAAACTGTTTTCTATAGTTCACTTTAAAACTGGTAACTATCCTTTGATGCATTGCTTGCAATTTTGAGGTGAAAATGAATTTCTATTCTTAGCTTTCTTATCTATGTTGTTAAGGTAACCCCTGGTGGTCACAACTCATTAACCCCTCACTTACTGCCAGAATCATTGTATTCCTTTCTAGTTAAGGATAGTGATTGAAATTCCAAGAAACACCCCCAACTTGTTCATCCCTACTTCCTGCGGATTCACGAATTTCATCTCTGACTGCAAGTTCTACTGATAAAGAAAGTTTTGACACTTGCGCTCTATTATTAGAAATTTGAGAAACGAAGGTTTTGAAATTTATTTTTTTTACATAAACATGGAAAATACATGGATTTCAGACAGTAAATGTAGGGAATTTTAGAAATTTTGAGATACAAAGGTTTTCGAGATAATCAGGTTCAACTGTATATATGATTGCAAAGACTTAAATGTAATTTCATTTTAATTGACAACAGTTTTTACCTCTTTTGACTTTGCAGTGATCACAATATTTCCATCTCTTGCCACTTTCACACGTTTTTCAGGAGGCTGAAATAAGGACAAATGAATAAAAGTGGACCACAAAACTACATAGAAGAGAAACATATTTTTTGAGAAAATGAAATTTTGCATTCTTTCCAAGACAGTAATATGATGCATAAATTCTACATTTTAGATAGAAAAGAAATAAAGAAAAGATTTTGGTCATAATTTAAAAAGTAAGAAAAATATCAGACTTATATACAAACAGAATATCATGAAATCAGGAGCCATGGAGCATTACACCTCATGCTCCAAGTGGTGTAAATAGCATATGTAGGTATAATTAACGCAATATAAAAAACTGATATGACAAAAAATGAGTTAAAAAACTGAATTTAATGCACTCTATATAAAATGTTCAGTACAGTACAGGACCCGTTATCCAGAAATCAGAAAACCGGAACGAAATTCGATAAATTTTCCAGCCATTTTTTAAAAAAAATATTTTTTCCTCATAAGATTTTAGGATTTTTCTTTCTTTTTTGAAAGATTATTACCTTACCATCATTTTGGAAATAATTATTAGTGTATTACTTAATCGTTTTTTCTTCCTTTTAAGATTATTTTCAAATATTTTTTTCCTTTTGTTGGGTTTAACAATAAAAAGACGGCTTCTTGTAGCGATTCAGAAAACCAGAAAAATCAGTTATCCGGAATAGTGATGGTCCCGATCGTTCCGGATAATCGGTTCCCTACTGTAATTTTAAACATTAAAAATTAATAAATGCTAATTGGGTTTTAATTATAAAGATGTTTATTAATTTTGATAGGCATGAGATTATAGAATAAGAAGGAAAAAAAGGGGGAAATGTGAAATAATAAACAATCAAAAGAGTGTTCTTGAAAATCAATAAAAAGACTAATTTTTCTTTAAATATTGCTTCATAGGATAAAAGGTATGAAATTTTATATGTTTTAATAATTTTCTGTTTGTTTTTTGAACATTAAACAAAATTGACATTTCATATCCCAAACAGATCAACAGAAAGCAAAAACACAAAAATTTAAAAACAGCAAACAATTAAAGCAGCAAAAATTTAAAAACACAAAAATTTAAGAAGTATTTAAAAACAGCTTAAATTATCCTGAAATAATGAGATATGATAATACAATAGTTAAAGCACGAAGCCATTATTGTGAAAGATTAAGGTTAAACCCCTGACGGATACTAGAAGCTCAATTGGATACAAATACAGTTGTATGAAAAGAACATAATGCTGATCAATATTGCCGCATGTTTTTTTTCTCCAACTAATTTTGATAAAATAGAAAATAGGAAAAAGAATCTATAAAAAGAGAGTACAAGATGGTTAAGCTCTTAGGTTTTAGTTTTCTTAAAAAAGAAAATGCTTTTAATATTATCAAAGATACTAACTGATGTGTTAACATGACAAAACTAAGGATATAAAAAATAAAACTTTATAAAATATCAAATTAAAATATTAAGAACTTAAAATTTAAAGTACAAAGAAAAATCTATATCAATTGAATAATAATAGCTAAATAAACTAAAAACAGTTAACAAATGAAAATATACTAATACCTATCAGGATATCAGACTGAAATTCTGATCGGACATCTCACTCTTAAATAATACGAAAATAAATATAGGGGTTTAACTTTTCAACTGCTTCCATGGCCAACTATAAAGGTCTTCTCAGAAAAAAGTATGTTTAATATGTTTTGTGTCAGATTTAATAACTTAAGAAATGGTTAGAACTAAATTATTGGCATATTTTTCTGGTAAACCAATCCACATAAATTTTTGCAACTCTTTGAAAATGCTACAAATAAATCTAAAACTATTAAAGATGGGATAACATTTTTTCAATTGTACCATATTCATAAAAAAATAGATCACATAAGTTGTTTGAATTGCTTATGTTTTTCTTTTTACAGAAACTCTGATCTGTTATAAATTATTAAATTAGAAAGTTAATTTATTAAAAGGTGGAATTTCAAACGTGGAGTAGTAAAAAGATTTAAGCTTACACTTTGTCAGCTTTGATTTGAAAAGTCTAAATTAAAGATATTTATACAGATCTTAAGCAAACCAATAAATAATATACACCACATGGTGGATAGTAATAAATACAACATTAAGTACAATACATACTGCAACTTGGGAAGTACTAGCATTTGAAGGAATTGATCTTTTTGTGGAAGAAAATGATCCTTGAACATTAACACCTGCACGATTCATTGGTCTAGACTTGTGTTTTGAGTTAAGAATACTTCGGGCATCCATTACCCCACGAGGTGCCTTTCTTATCATGTTTGTTGGCCTTTTTAGTTGCTTTCTGTTGATTAAATATCTTGCATCTTTCATAGTTCTGAAAGAGAAACTCTTTGTAATAAATGTACATCAATAAAATTAGAGTAAATGTTTGTCTATCTTGAAACAGAAAAATTTAATAAAATTTTTTAGAAACCAAAATATCTATTTCCTATAATACTTAATTTTATGAAGACAAAAATAGAGCATCTTGATACCATTTTTAAAGAATGATTTTGAAAAATTTTATTTCTGAGAAAAAATTAAATAAAAAAGTCATTTTAAAATTACTATGTTGGAACCTGCATCAAAAAAGTAACGAAATTTTGTTAATGACAGGCAGTGACACACCAAAGACATTTTACCAAAGTATAAAAATATGCTCTTTACAGGCTTCTGCACCTTCCTTAGTAGCAATCATTCCTTTTCAAATAATATTTAAGATTTTAGGCAAAAAACTTATAAAGACAACTATAAAACTTTAACTTTACTTATTCTAATGTGAATGAATAAAATTACACGAATTTATAGAATATAGCATAAAAGTTACAGGCAATCAAGCTTTTATTTTTACAACTTAGAACCAATCAATTATTTATTACCAATCAAAAAGGTTTCAATCTCAATTAAAGAAAAAATAATATTTATAAAACGTACTAAAAAACAACAATCTACATTGCTAAATTAATAAACAGGAACAGTCAAAAAGCACTAAATTTATAACAACAATTTAAAATTGTTAAAACTTGCAGAATAATTCTTTAATTGGTTCTAAAAATGAGGCATTTATTAGGAGCAAGAGGGTTCAAAAATAGCCATTGCATATTAACTTACTTCATTTTGAGTTTCTTAAGAGCTAGTTTTAAAAAAATATTCCTCCGATATTTCAATCAAACTGAGCAAAGAAAGAATTTATTGAATCAAATAAAACAACTTTCCAGTAATCGAAATATAACAATTAAGCAGGGACTATGCACAAATAATAATAAACAACTTATTGAATACCGTTTCTGTCTGCCTATTTCTGCAACTCAATAGGGAGAGGAAATATGGAAGGATTAATTTAGCTGAAACCCAATTTTATTAGGGTAATTAAATATTGAGTTGGACAAAAGTGGGCGGGTGGAAGTTTCTTCACAAAATATCAACATACCGTTAAATTTAACAAAATATTGTTATCTGTAAAGTATCTAAGATTGATGGATACCTGCACAACTTAATTTTCTTCGTATGGTTTATATCATAATAAACTTAGTCTCAACATTTCTACCTTCACAATAACACTTCTTTTTCTGGTGATTAATTAAACTCGTAATTTTTCATGGCTGGAATGCAGAAATTAAAAACTGAAGAAGCGACTGCTTCTTCCACGGTTGTTATAGAATCAGATGATAACGAGGCTACTGCTGTAATGAATTTTAAACTATTTATAATAAAGTTTTGTGCTGCTTCTAATTGTTTTGAAATTGTTGGTATAATAGTCATAATACCTTATTGTTGTATAATGGCTTTAGTTCTCAGGAATTACTTCTAATATTGATAGTTTAAAGTGATGTAGAGGTATTTTAATTAATTTAGAGGATGTAAAGATCGGAATTTTAATTAAATTTCAAAGTTGGGATTTCTTTATCATCAATTCTTCTGAATCCTATTGGTCAACATTAATTCTGTGCTTAATCAATGCTAATGCTTGTTTGAAAATATACTATAATTATTCGCTGAATTTTCATTATATTAAAAAACTAATAAAAGCTTCTGCTTTCTTAAAGAAGACATTGTTTTAATTAATATCCCTGTATCTTCAAATATGAAAGCTTATAGTCATACTTATGCTGAAATTTTTCTTTTTCTACAACCTTTTCATTATTAAATAAGCAATTTGATCGTTGTAACTGAAAATTAGCACACATTAAATTAAGTGGACTTTCTGAAATTTTATAAGTAGAAAATAAATAAGACATCTGGTGGCTGAGTGGTAGCACTTTACACACTTATGCCACAGGTCCTAAGTTTGATCCTTGGACCAGGCAAGGTTGACTCAGCCTTTCATCTCTTCAGTTGGTTGATAAAATGAGTACCAAGCATGCTTGGGAACTAAACACTGGGGGTTCGATGTCGGTCTGACCACCTAACCAAAACATCTGCTCCTGTACTCCAGAGCCCTTGGTAAAGAAAACTGAGATGGACACAGTTGACCTTATCTTACCATAAGCTGTTAAGCTATTGTGTCTAGTTTTTGAAAATAAATAAATTAACATTTTTAAAAAATAGTTGGAATTGCGAGAAAAGTTATCACAATTCTATGTGTACATATTTTAATCTATAAATTTTTGATACTTTACTGTGTAGTTTTATAATAGAATTCTGTTTTAAAATTTATAACATTGTGGAAATGACAATTATGTCTGTTTTAAAGGAGAAGAGAGATAAATAAATATTATTTGAGCCTTTTGAGTTCTGAAAATATGTAAATAAAGAAATTGAAATATGCCTAAATTTTTCTAAATCTTCCTAATTCTTGAAAAGTATGTTTAATTTATAAATTAAGATGCATTGACCATTACAATGACGTTTACAACCCTAGCTACTTTTAAGTATCCAATTCAGTTTTTTTTTATCTGTTTAAATGATATTTAAACAATAGGATAATGATATATGTATTGATATTTATTTTATTCATAGCTATATAGGCATAACAGGCATAAAATTTTTGAGGGAGACAAAATTAAAATACGATGTTGCAATATTTTGGAAAACTTCAAATTTGAAAAAAAAAAAATAAACTAAATGACCTTCTAATAGCTAAATAATTTATTCCTTATAATAGCTGAGCACTTAATTTTTTTTAAATTTCTTAGCGTGTTTATATATTAAATAATGTTCAACTTTATTACGTAAAATTCCAAATTTTTTATCTTATTTTATTTAAAAGGCTTGATCAATGTTTCAAGACTTTCAAAAATATTTATATCATTTATTTTTATTCTTGTTTAATATGTAATTAATGTTTTATGTAGTGTCTAAAGTTTTTTGCTATCACACAAGTTTAGTTTTATATATATATATATATTTTCAAAACTAATTGTGACTTGTCTGTTTTTGAAATTTCTAATTTTAAGGGAACATATAAGCACGATTCTCTTTACCAACAATAACATGATCATGGACATTAAACTAATGCCCCATTGACCAAGCATAATGACTAAATGACACTTTTTAAGCCAAATAATAGGTTTCAAGCTATTTTTTTATTTGTTTTTATAACAGTAATTGGGATATAGCAGAAGTACATTTGTTTAGCATACTAAACTCAGTGGCGCAACAGCCCATAGAGGGCCAAGGTCTACTGTGCCCATCTCAATTTTCTTGAATTTGGACTCTGAGATGCAGGTGGTCAACCAAGCATGCTTGATACTAATTTTATCAACCCACTAAAGGGATGAAAGTCTAAATCATAGGTTCCCAAAGTGGTCCAGGTGCACCCCCAGGGGTCCGTAGGAGACCACACGGGGGTCCACGTAGACGTGAAAAGAAAACAGGGGTTCACAAGTTGCAAACGGGGGTCCACGAAAAATTTTCTGGTTTTCATAATAAAGAACAAAACTTTTGGCTTGGATTTACCTTAAAAACTTTGCAAAAACTTTGAAGTCGGACACTAAAGGCGAATCGATAGTCCTGAGTGATTTTTTTTTACAGAAAAATCTATTCCATTTACAAATATAATTTCGGTGGNACCAAGCATGCTTGATACTAATTTTATCAACCCACTAAAGGGATGAAAGTCTAAATCAATCTTGTCCGGCCTGAAGATCGAATCCTGGATTTACCTTTCAGCCACCAGTCGTCACATTTATTTAATAAGACATTGAATAAATATTTATACTTTTGATTTTTGTTGTTAGTGATGATTTTATCTTTCTGCCCTTGTATACTTTTTAAGTGTATTATCTATTTAACTCTTCTCATAATAATGATTATGAGCAAAGAAGGAATGAAGCGCCTACTGAGAAAAGTGACTCTATTATGTTCATTTTTTCTGTAGCAATATGTTTAATTTACAAAATTTTTTTCTAAATAATTTTAAGAGGCATAATAATTTCAAAATTGTTTTTCTTTCAGTCTCTTCAAAGTGTGAAAGTGAAATTGAAAAAACCCAAAAAGAAAAAGAAGGTTGGTTGGACAGCAGACACTGTGGATAATGAAAACATGAATAAAAAGAAATCAAAGTGTATGTAATCACTGTTTATTACTATGGTATTGTTTTAATCTAAAAAAAAACCATTCTGTTTTTTCTTTCTTTCTTCTTGTACTTAAAAGTTTATCTTTCTTTGGGTAGACCCAGCCTTTATTTTTTGGACATGCTTTTGAAAAAAAAATTTTTTTGAAGAGTGAAAATACTTTGTGACTTATCAGTTATTATTTTTTGTCTTTAATATTAAAGTATTTCAAAACATGTGTAGTAATTTGCTAAAATACTAAAAATATACTTAAAAAAAATGAGCTAAACTGCTGGTAAACTGAAGGAAAATTATAAATTTAATGAGCGATTAAAGTATTCTGAATCTTTAGAGATTATCAAATATATGTATTAATGTAACAATGTACTTCAAATGTTGTTTGTAAAAAACTAAATCAAAATGAAAAGGGAGAGGGAAGAATTTCTAAGATGAAAAAGCAGATGATAAATTCTTAGCTTCTTTATGTATCTATTTCTGTGTGCATTACAGTATTCTCTGTGGTTCTGAAAAACCTTAGCAATATGGCTAATCTGCAAAATAAACCAGCTGAATGAAAGTTAAGTTAGCATAATTAATTTGCCACCTTCCTTTTACTGATCTGTATACAAACCTTCCAAATCTCCTGTTTTTTAACGGAGACTCCTGTATTTCACGACTATCTCCTGTTTACCTATATGTTCTCAATTTTCTCTGTGCTTGTTGAAGAAATGTAAAAAAAAAAAATTTTTTTTAAAAATGGTTTTAAAATATCTGCGGATGGCAAAAATACTTCTCTTCTTCCTCAACAGGTAGTAGTATTGCTGGTACTGTTTGTTGAGTGTTAAAAGTTTAAGTAGGCCAGGATAGCCTGGTTGCTAGGACACTGGGCCCATGTCCAAGAGTTCATGGGTTTGATCCCAAGCCGGCCGAAGACTCCCCGTGTAGTAAATGGTAACTGATGCACGTTAAATCTATCAAGTCGCAATATCCTCCCTGTTCCCAGAACAAATCAATACCTGTGGGGGTACTGATCCAGGAGTTTCCTTGCCTTCTGGATTGGGTCAAAATTACAAGGCTATGGAGTTGAACATTTGTAGTTGTAAACAAAAAAATTGGGGCGGCTCTTCAACAACGGATGTTTAAAAAAAATAGTTTAAGTAATTATAAATAATGGTTTAAAGAAATCTTCTTTAAATTAAAATTTATATACATATATTTTACTTTGCTAAATGTAAGTGCTTATATTATTTCCAATTTTGAATTTCTCATTTTGACTTACATGGTGTATCAAACCTTGTAGCCTAAAAAATTTTGCTAGTAAAATCTCCGTTATTTTATTTCTCCAATGTTGGCAGGTATGTGTATACAATTATCAGCTATAGAAACTACAAAAATTATTTTACTTCAGAAATTTCAAAATGGCAAGAAAGAAAAAGAACTCTTATAAAACGCTGATGTTTGATTAAAGTTAATTGTACTTTTCGTAATAGCACATTAGTTGGTTCAATAAATGAAAAAAATATTTCTGGAAAAAAATTCAAATTACAAATCATAATCAATATTAAAAAGTATTTAAGATTCTTTTAGGCAGGCACACGTCAAATGCCTTCTTGAAACTATACAATGACCTAGAAGGATTGTATTACAGTACAGAACCATTTATCCAGTATCCAGAAAACCCAAAAAAATTTTGCTTGGTTTTCCCGCCATTTTGAGCTAGAAAATTAGGTGCATCTTCAAGATTCTTCTATTATTCTTAATCGTTTCTGAGTGGATGTCTGAGTTAAGGAACATGAAACTTATAGTATTGACATACTACATTCACTTTAGTTACTCAGTTTATGTTATACTTATTTTATTATGACTAATTATTTTATAATGTTTTATAACACATTTTAATTGCAATTAATTATTACGAGCAAAAGTTTTTTTCTTGATGTGGAATCACGTCTGCTTTCATTAAAAATCGTCTGCTTTTATTTAAAAAAATATAAGAAGATTGTTTATTAATCTAAATATACCATTATTTATTACTAATAGTAGACAATTATTTTATGAAGTAGATAACAGCTCTATTTCTTTTAAAGAGATACATTTCTGATTCCACAATGTTTTGAGTTGCTTTTTTTTGTTGCAGTAATTGCAAGTTTTTGTTGCAGTAATTTTTTTTTGTTGCCGTTTGTAATTTATTTTAAGAAAATTTACTATGATTTCTAAATTCTTTCAAAAAAGAAAGAAAGAATTACCTCTTAGGTCTGACAATTTGGCGAATATGATCATTTACTATAACTATTCCTTCTATGCTAGACATAAAACGAAAAAAAATTATATTTCAATGGCCAAGGAATCGGGATTGATCCAATTCCTAAATTAAGCCAGGAGTAGATACTATTTGTTACTCGCAAATCTTCTCACTCTGCTGTAAATGCAGATTTTTTCTTTAAGGTTTTAATTTAGTTCTCAAAGAGCTCATTCTGCTACTGGGATCTATTTTTTCTCTGCATATTTTAAGTTATTAATCATGAAAAGTTTTGGGTCTTAGGCTAAACATTTTTGTAGTATGTTTACAATCTTGGTGGGTTTTTTTTGGAGTGCTATAGAGCATAAGTTAAATCGCTGTATAAATTTAAATTTTGTAAAAAAAATCCAGATTCTGCTTGAATTAATCCCCAATTTCTGTTATTTTTTGTATTTGTAATTCATCGTTAAAAATCTAGGAGGATATACATATTTTTAATGCAATAACAAAGTTATTTAAATATATGAGATATTTCATTTTTTGATGCATATCTGCACATTGGTCTACTAAGCTGAAAATTTCTTGTAGAGTTGAGGCTAATTCTTTTGAAACCAATGTATTGAGTTATGGAAAGTGGCACAGCTGCATTTTTGCTTTTATGAAAGTAGAAATTATTTTTATTTAATCTGTTCTAGAAAAAAATGAAGTGGTCCAAATTATGAAATAGAATTTTAATGCATACATATTTATGCAAGCTAAATTTCTGATTTATATATTTATTCAAAATTGCCTTAAAGTTTTGCAAACATTGTTTTGTATTTAAATAACATTAATAAACATGAACTTTGTATGTAAACACAGAATGAGGAAAAAGATTTTATGCAAAACATACATGCTTCTATAGGAGAAAACCGGAACTGTCTGCTTGCCAGCAGGTTAAATAAAATACAATTCTGCAACATGCAATGCACAACATTACTACAAATAATTCTTCCTTTTGGTATTTTGATTCAGAACACAGTTTTTATGCATGCAAGAGAAAACTGTAAATGTGTGTGTGGAAATAAAAAATAAAATGGCAATTTTATTCTCTGTTTCTATTTTTTATTTCATGAGTAGTCATAGCTCTCTTTTTGAAACATATTAAATAAAAATGTAAGTAAGATGAAATTTTAAGAGATTGTTATTTAATCAGGTTGTTGCATATATGAGAAGCCTCGGAAATTTGACGAAAGCTCTTCTGAAACAGATGACGAGTGTGAGCATTGCAAAGGCCACGTTGAACGTAAGCATCAACAAGCATCAGCAAGTGTAACTTCTGTTGAAGAAAATCATACAAATGGTAAAAGTTTATTTTTTAAAATTTTAGTGTTAATTATTTAAACCATTTATTGCTATCGCTGAAATGCTTCTTTATAAATGCATAATACAACTGTGATTTTCTTCTAAAACAAGCAAAGTATTACAGCTTGCCTTTTAAACATGAGTGCCACTCTTCAATCTTGAGGACTAAAATCAGTCAAGAAATAACCAGTAGACTGAGTTCCAGACTATTAATCTCTCTTTCTAATTTTTTTTAAACTAATTTTTCCAAAAAGAAAAAAAACATTACTTTTTAATTAAGACATCTTTTTTTCCTAATTATTGCAAAATTATCAAATAATGATGTCACATTGCAATGAAAGAATTGCAATGATTGAACTTCATCTTTTCATGTTGAATCTGGCTCTGCTTGAGTTAATTTTATTTTTCTCCCTGATGTTTAGAAATTATGATCAAAGTTAAATTGATTTTATTTAAAAATATATATATATATATGGATCTAGAACTAAAAATTGGTGATGGTGAAGTGAAAAATGGAGATAAGAATGGCTTCAAGAAAAAAATTTGTGATTTATTATTTAGCAATTGGTGTAAAAAGATATACCAGGTAGCTTTTATTTTCTATGAAAAATGAAGAAAAATTAATTTTTTTTTGGAAAAAGTAAACAAGTCATAGATATAATATGTAGGCCATGCTCATGGAAAGGTACTTTTTGCAGTCATTGAGCAATAAATTTCTGAAAATTATGCTGAACTGCACTAGATTTTAGTCAAAAAATAAGTTCAGTCTTGAAATTTTTTTAAAGTGCTTATAAAATTTAATAGTTAAAATTTAAAATATTTTCACTTAAGTCTGAACTTATCACTGTCATTACAGTTACCTAAAAGAATTTTCCTCTTATTTTTTTTTATATGTATAGATAATTTTTTCTAGAGACTTTGGTAAAAAAAATTATATGTTGAATAAAATTATAATTTATCAGTCTGAATAATCTATGAATAAAGAAATATGATTGATTATTTTCAAAGCATAATTTTTTTATTGTTAGTAAAATAAAGTTTGTTAGACTATGGCCCCATCAATGTGACCTTTCCAATATAACCACCTATATGCAAAGTACTGTTCCATAGACACCATCTAAAACATTTGAAAACCCATTAGGATATCCAAAGTAAACCATTCATTCCAATATAGGGACCAAAATTTTATTGAAATTTAATTCCTAGAAAATTACTCCGACAGGTGTTACACATTTTTATTCTTTGAAAACTAAAATATTTTCTTTGACAGTGAGTCCATGGGTTTCAAAAGTCTTGAAGAAATTATCCAAACCACTATTCATTTTGACGTTACCGCTCAATAAACAGGAATTTCCTATTTTTAACTTAAGAGATCCTATACATACTCAATGGTCAGAAAGATTGCGAAATATTGATGACTTTTCATTATTGAGAGGTTGAAGTGCATATTGTATCCTCATGTGGAACTTGGAGTTTCTCGTATGCATTCATAACCTTTGTAAATTTATTTTCAAAGGGTTTAATAAATTCCTAAATTACACTTTTCTTGTTTGAAAATTATATTTCCTCTTTTTATTAAATATTGAAAAAGGTGGTTTTATTTGTAGAGTTAAAACAAGTGATAACCATGCTTTTCTTTGTTTTAGTTTTAGTCAAACTTTACAATTCTCTGGGCATATAGTGTTTCTTAACAAAATAAGTGTATTGCAACATATGAAAATTCAGAAATATAAATGGTGAATAAAAAATAACATTTTATTGTAAGATTTAATAAACAAATATTTGCTGCAAATTGAATTGTGCAAAATTTTATTATGAATTACTAACCAATTTTCGACTTTTTTTTTTTTAGAAAAAAACATAAAATAATTAGTCTTATATTAATTGAAACTATCTAAAACTAATTTTGCTTTAATGAAATTCTAGTTGTATTTTCACAAGATTTATGTGATTGAATTACATTGACTTTTTTTGTCATCTTTCAAAGCATATAAATACAAATTTCAAATCATGATATTTTGTTTATATTTGATGCATGTTACATAATTTATCCATGTGATTATGGGGAATACTTAGGACAATTTCATTCAATATCTGAATCTATATGATTTAAATCATCTCTCTATTTTACAAAATGGAATAATAAATTTTCAGCAAAATTTTTTTTCTTCTTTTTTCCCATTCTTTCTAATTATTTCCTTTCTGATGTGAAGAATCGTGATATCAGCTCATCAGAAATGGATGCAGAATTTGTCGCCCTACTTCTTTTTCCATACACATAATACAGAGTGTCAATGGTTACCCTGTAATTGTTTCTTAGATTATCTATGCCAATTCTATTTTAAACCCACTGAGGATTACATCAGATGGTATTCCCTATCCTTGCTAGTAGTGAAGCTCCACCAGCCATTTTATATCAACCAAAAGAGAGAAAAAAGACTTCAGGCATTTGCTTGCAGTGCATTTGTTAAAAATAATTGTGTTCTCAAGCACCTATTTTTTAATACAGAAAAGTATAAAATGCAGAAATAAACTTATTGGTGGGTGCATGTTGGCATTAAAAACATTAACAAAACATTAATTATTACATATATTATGATTATTATTTTATTAAATATGTTTTGTGCTGAAAGTAATTTAATTTGAAGAAATCTTTTATATCAAATCACTGTTCATTTTAATTGGGAATTTTTTTCCACTTGAAAGAATTATTGGTTTTTAAGATATAATTCTTATAAAAATGTACCCAATTATTTAAATATAACTATAAAAATGTTTAAAAACATGAATAATTTAATGAATTTTATTTACCTTTTTAATTTTTACAAATGTTAACTAACGTAGAAAAATTTAAAAAAAAAAAAAATAAGTCCATTTATTTAGTTTACTTTTAAAAGAAAGTTAGAAATATTGAAATGAAATAACTTTCAAATTAATGATAATTTATTTGCCATTTTTTTTTACAGACAAAGTTTAAAATAAAAAACATGATGCAGGAGAAAGGCTCTTACTCACTTCATAAATTAAAGGTTTTTAAGTAATAATTTGCAAAGAAAGAAAAAAAACTTATATTAATGTCCCATACTTTAGCATCCATAATGAAAATTTCAGCTTTCGGCAATATTTTTTTTAGATATTCCATTTAAAATTTATTAATAAATTGTTTAAACAAGATATGCGGTAATATCTGAATGTAATTATCCAAATCCTATATGATTTTTTTTTGTTACCCACTACAGTTCTTAATAACTTTATTTTAAAAAAAAAATCTGTCAAAGTATTTAATCTATCATCTAAGATTTGAATAAAAATTTTGTTTAATATTGAATAATATTTTTTTTTTCTTTTTCACTTTCTTTGGCACATTTGAACATTAAATAAATAAATACAAAAATGGAGAATAAGTAATAAAAAGATAAGCTAAATAATTTTAGTGTGTTCTAGCTTTAGTTTTCAAAGTAAAAAAAAAATTATTTTATTTTGATTTTTTGAAATTTTTTTAATTTTAGAAATTAGAATTTTAGTGCTTTTCTCTAAATCAATTTCTTATGATTATTTTAATTTTCTTAGTAGCACCTTCTAGCTGCAAAAGCAAAAAAAAAAAAAAAAAAAAAAAAAAAAAACATAACATACGTTAAAAATTTGCTATTGACTTTTTGTTGTATTTATGAAATTTAAATCTATATGTATATATATATATATACATATAGATTTAAATATATATATAGAGAGAGAAAGGGAAATAAAACTAATTTTCTTTGTTTTCTCTCTCCTTTCATTCGCGCTATATATATAGAGAGAGAGAGATATTTATACATAAATTCGCTCCTTTTCCTAAAAAAAGCAAATGCAATTTTTTAAAAGTTTCTAAAATTCATAAATTTTTTTAAATAAATATTATGTTATTTATTCAATATTTACTTTATTCCCTGTAGTTTATTTTTTATTAAAAAAAATCATTAATTAGAATTGATCTTCAAAATTAAATATCGTAATTTTTACTACTCTGATAAAAGAAAGTCATTAAATATTTTAATGTTTGTTTCAGATCCTGAAAATAAGTGAAGACCAAAACCATTTCAAATTAGGACTCAGTGTTTTGTGTATATAAATATTTATGTGTCTGTACATACTTGTTCATTGACAAATTCACTAAATTTGTTGTTGTTGGCATAAAAGAATTAAGATTCATTTAGATTTTCTGCTGTGTACA
Organism: Parasteatoda tepidariorum; assembly: GCF_043381705.1. Lineage (NCBI taxonomy): Eukaryota > Metazoa > Arthropoda > Arachnida > Araneae > Theridiidae > Parasteatoda > Parasteatoda tepidariorum. The sequence goes on along the minus strand of NC_092205.1, from coordinate 29,249,080 downwards.
TAGTTTTAGAATTCATGTGATTCAACTCCCTTATATATGCATGCACGTTTGATGAAAAAAAATTTCACAATCATAATGTTAATTAAAGTTTTATGATGTATGAAATTATTGTTTTCTTCTGCATTGTATTTCCAATGCTACGATTGAACTACATGTTGATTGACACTTAAGGAATTTGCAAACATCACTTTTAGAATGTATAAAAAAATATTGGGAGCTTCTGTTGAACTTCATCTTTTATGACCTAGTAAAATGCACTTATAATTCTATACATACAGATCTCCATAACATATAACTTAAACTAAAATTTAAGTATTTCAAAAATGTTTTTTAACATGTTTAAAGTATATGAATGCTTCATAAACTCAAAACTGTTTTTAAGGAGGCACAATGCATGGATAAACTTTCAATTTGAAAAACTCAACTATCTCCTTAATTAGGTAAGAAAAAAGAAACTGTTAAATATAATCAATAATAGTAGTACAACAATAACTTGTACTGCAATTTCTTTAAAATATATGTTTCTGTATTAAATCTATTCAGTATTGACTGCAATAAGAACAGGAAGAAAAAAACATTAACGCAAAAGTTTAATAAAAACATTTGTTTATTGGAGAAATAATAATGATATAAACTAATGGCTAGGTTTTTATGTTTGACTTTCTTCTATGCGTCTTCTTTGAAGCATTACTACGTTTTGTATTTTTCTGTTTCCTGCAAAGAAAATATAATGGATTAAATATTCCAAATTGTTTTTAATTACGATTATAAAATTTAAAAAATTTCATAGAAACACAGCATAGATGGAGGTCGTAGCACTCATACTGAGCTTAACAGAAAATGACAAAAAATGCAAATCAAACATTAATGGGGAGGCTTTAACCTAATTAAACAAAAACCAAAAAAAAAAAAAAACTTGTCTGAAAAATCCGAACTAATTTGTAAAAATCAAATGCAATCTGAGTAGAATGAAATGTAAGGACAAATATAGAGATAAGTTGATAGCAGCAATTGCTAATTCTCATGCCAATTTTGGTGCTAACAATAGATGTTTTATTAATAGTTCTAATATCCAAGAGTTCATATTTCATTCTAAAACAAAAATTTAAATTTGATATTGCACCGTTTATATAAAATTATTGTTTTAAAAATTATGTTAATTTTTTTTTCTTCCCCCAATTCTTATTATTTTCTCAAAAAATACCTATTTTTTGAGTGAGAACTCTTTTCTTGATTATATTAGGCACCATAAAAACAATTTATACACAATTTAAAATATATTCAATATTGCGTGGCTCATTCTATTTTTAAATTATTAATTACTTTATTTGATTATGTAAAAATATTTTAATTCAAAATGAAAACTAACTACTATTTAAAAAGGTTTTCGAGTGTATTTTACAAATGTAATTTTTTGCATACGTAAAAAATTAAGATAAGTCAGAAAACTTTAAAGTCATGTTACAAATGTAAATTGTTGAATGATACCTAATAAATATTTACTATAATTTGTTTTGGTTCAATATTTTCGCAAATGGTTAAAAAAAATTTCAATACTTTTGAAATAAAAATACAATGAGTATTGAAGCTAAATATTTTTTGCTAGAAATTAATTGTTATATGGTTTTTACACTCATAATATTAAGAGATGAATTAAAGTTTTTTTTTGGAATGGCAAATCTGAATAATATAAGATTTTTTACTGCATTTAAAAAACAATAAAGTCCCTCACTTCATATTTTATTAAAAGATCTTGCCTCGAAATGTTATTGAGCTTTTTTATAGCACTGAAAATTGTAAAACTTATAATACAATAAAAGTTTTAAAAAATTATGCAATTAGTGAATGGTCCCTCATGTATAAATCTTACGTTTAAAAACCTCTATATATACAACAAAATGAACAAAAGGGAAATACAAATTTTAAAAAGGTTAAGCTTTGTTATTATTGACTGCTCTGGGGGACCCACATGGAAATACATAATTAGTGAATGATCCTCAAGTCAAGTTTAAAGATTATGGTTTTGATCTATAAATAATATAGCACGAGAAAGCCATTATCTTGCCAGTGCAGATTATGATGCTTTACCAACTATAAAATTAGCAAGAGAAATAAAAAAAATTTATAGTCTCAGGGAAAGAAAATTTGGTAATGTTTAATTGGTTCCTGTGATCAGTAAAACTTTCACAAATTGTTCAGTTCGATTTCAGAGGGCGGAAAATAAAGCCTAAAATTGAGAATCTCTTGCAAAATGCAGCAGAGTTACACATGAAAGGACCAGAATCCTTCCCACTAAATCCAGTTCAGTATACGCACATGCAGAACTGCAAGTGATTCATCAAGTACAAACATGTAAAATGATTGGCCCTTTCACACAAAAATAATGTCTTAGTATTTTGATGATTTTTACTTATTTTAAATTTAATATGCAAGCATTAAATTTCATAAAATAAGCTTAAAAAGAAAATCAATATTTTTATTTATGAAAATTAAAATAATTATAATTTTTTAAACTATTTATAATAATTTTTCTGCTAAAATTACAAGTATTTTTTCATGAAGCCACAATCAACTGTAAATTCATTTATTTTTCAATCATTTTTTGTTGAATGTGTGCAGCCAAAAGTTTCAGAATCTGTAGACAAAGTGATGAAAAAAAAAGTTCACCCCTTACTTTTAAGGATAACTGTTGATACATATATTGCAGATACTTTAGGATTCTGTGTGCAGATTTAGAAATTAAGAGAATATCTTTTATATGTTCTTTATATATATGTTTATATACATAAAGAATCGTAATAATAATGTAAATAAAGGTAATATGACTATCCATTATTATTGAGAATCAAAAACAAACAAATAAAAATCAAAACTTGCTTACCTAAATTTTGCATCGGCAGCTTGAAGTGCTTTTTGGAAAGTTTCTGCATATTCTTTTAAATGCTGAGCATTTACTGGTAAGTTGATAGGAAGAGCCATACCTGCATCAGAGAGCATTTTCTTGAAGCTAGGAAATTCATCTTTAGAAACCAGGGCAACTGCAGTTCCTCCCTTTCCCGCTCTTGCCGTTCTTCCCACCCTATGTACATATGTCTTCAGGTGAGGCGGGACATCATAGGACACGACACAATCTACGCCTTCTATATCTATTCCTCTTGCGACTAAATCTGAACAAACAATGACGTCTATTTTTTTAGAGTTGAACTGTTTCAATATTATTTTACGCTGAACTGGTCTGTAGTTGGAAGATATTTCTCTGGATCGAAGGAGCCCCATCTCCTCTAAGATCAGTTGTAATCTGTTCGCTCTTTCAACACTCTCAGTAAAGCAAAGGATCTTCTTAAATTTATATTTTTTGATAAAATGGCAGAGGACAAGAGGTTTTATTTCTGTTTCACAAATAATATGCTGAAGAATCAAATTTTCAGGAAGGGAGCACCTACCTGTCGAATACTCAGAGTTCAGTTTCTCGCTCGCAATAAATAACTTTGGTCTGTACAAAGAAAGCGAGTGTAATTTTTCTGGATCGTGCGAAAGGGTAGCCGAATACAACAGCTTCTGAAACGAATGACTCGTGCGCCCAAATCTACATGCATTGGACTGTCCAGACTGTGTCTTCTTGTCACAAACTGAGAAGCATGCACATTCATCACAGTCTCTAAAAGTTGCTTCTTGAATTTTCGTCAGCCATCCTTTCAGTATGTCCTCTACCATTCGGTCAGCTTCATCTATAACAAGATACCTCAAATGCTGAAGGGTGAATCCCTCAGTCTTTTGAATATGATCCAATATTCTTCCTGGTGTAGTGACAACTATGTCTGCTAAGTTTAAAACTCCATAAGTTCCATGTTTGATGAGAGCATTTTGTTCAGCTTGAAAAGACTTCTGACCCGTTAGAAGCACCACTTTCAAGTCAGTGTTTTTCACGAATAACTCAAATACTTTGCAGACCTGCATGGCCAACTCACTCACTGGAAGAACGACCACGGCACGTATTGCGCACACCGTTCGTTCTTTCAAGGACTCCACAATGGGTATTACGAATGCAAGAGTTTTGCCACTTCCTGTGGGAGCAGAGACGCACAAGTCGTGAGGTCTAACAAAAGAATTGTGATTATTTTGCATCAACCATGGAATGACTCCCAGCTGTACAGGAAATAAAAATTTTATTCCAGATTCAGTTAAGTTTTTTTTAGAGCTGTCATCTAAAAATTTAAGGTCTGAGATGGGGATTTCCTGTTCTCTCAAATCAATACTAATGATTGAGGGATTTCTAATCCATTTTGGTAGATTTGGTTTTATTTTTTGAATATTTTGATTTCTCTTTGGGCCTATGACACAAAAGGCTTCACTGTTATTTTCTAAATTTACAGAATTGTTTACTTCATCTTCTGTGTGGAAGTCAATATTGTTTTCTTCTTTTTTGGAAGCAGACATATCTTGAATTTTGTCAGCATTTTTATCTTCTACTTTTGTAATGGATTTATCTAGAATTTTGTCAGCTTTTTTATGTTTTACTTTTGTAGTAGAGATATCTTGAATCTTGTCAGCATTTTTATCTTTTACTTCTGTTGTAGATATAGCCTCATGCTCATTTTCAGAGACTGAAGTTTTTCTCTTTCTTTTAAGTTCATTTGACTTTCTCCGCTTCTTTTCTGAGTTATCTAGCTTTGACTCTTCATCACTTCCATAATATCTAAATAAAAAAAATCAGTTATCACATTTAAAAATGAGTTCAGAACAAAATTATTTATGGGTCAATCTGGATTTCCTATAAATTTTTATTTTTTTAGAATTTTAATGAAATGTAATATGAAATTTTGGGATAAATAATTTGGAATATTGAGAAAAATGATATAAAAATTATTTTTTTAATTAATTTGTTTGATTTTTTAATAAATTTTTTGTAAACATCTAAAGAGACAGTAAAAATTTCCTGTTGATGTTTGGACAGAAAAAATTAACGAGTTTTGCAAAAACAAAATTTTTTATATGTTTCTTCTTATTTTTAAATTTGATGGTTCTTACATATATGTATTTACATATTTGATGGTTCTTACTATCACTTTATCTTACTGTCCTAGTTAATTGGCATTCAGAATTTTATGCATGATGCTTTTGCTGACAAAAACAATTATATTTTAAAATTTAATTTCATTATTTTTTTAAAAAAATTCAAAAGTTTTTTTTTTAATGTCTAACTTGAACTCAATTTCATAAATAGCTTTAATATTTCTGAATATAGGTATATTTTAGTTACTTTAGTATAAGCAGGATGCCAAGTTACACATCGGCCCCAGATCCTGAACATATTTATTTCATTATTACCAAAATCAGCAAGTAGATAAATTGGCATCTATCTAAAATGCTTATGCTGAGGAAAAATTAATGAGAATTTAACCCACTAAAACTTTGATGGATTTAAGCACATTTTTTGGCAAGTAATTCCCATGTGTTTGTACTTTATGTTTATATTATTCATTTTTTAAAATTATTAAAGTATATTTTCCAATATTTATAGGAAAAAAAATTACAAAAATAACCTAGTTAAATGGTAACAAAACAATTCTAAACTTTTAACAAGAATGCAGATTGTCAATTGTCATACATATTAAATTTATCTTTTGAGTTTCGACAGAAGACTGTAAACAAAATAGAATCTTTATTATAGTACAGTGCCCGCCGCTTATAAAATCAAATCGGCAAGAACCCAATCGTTACAATAATAATACATGTTAAAAACATTCTTTAATAAAATCAATGATGCCGCTTTTTAAAATCAAAATTTTGACTACATAATAAATCAAAAGTGCAATATTCCAGCTTTTTTTGTTCTTATTTATAAAATTTTATTTTTTTGAAGTTTAAAGATTTTTTTAGAAGAAGCAACAGTTACTCACAAACCTGTGAAACAGGTGTGGTTAGCACTTTCCTGAGATATACATAGCGTAAGAGTTAAGGAAAAATGTGGGTGGTAAGCTGTGAGTTCATAGAAATCAATTTATCACTGTCAATTCCTTGACTTGAATGAAGTTTGGATAAACCTATCTCACTCAACAGGGGGTCAAATTCTTATCTTACTTTTTAATGAATGAACCATAGAAGGGAGAGAAGTTTCTTTTGTTATCTATCTTAACAGAAAACATGAATAGATTTCAAAAAACTGTCTGTGCGCATGTTCCATATTATTTAAGCCGTTTGAGTAAATAATAGTTAGAGTTAGAGCATGTATAATTTTTAAGTTCGTTTGGTGTTAAATTTTATCAGCATGCCGAAAAGGAAGGATTTGAGTCTTAAAGACCAATTCGAAGTGTTGCAAAAATATGATAAGCTTCCTAAAAGTAGTCAACGTGACGCTTCAATTAAATTAGGGATTTCCCAAACTGCTCTTTTCAACATTCTGAAACAAAGGATAAATATTTCCGAAGAAATAAAAAAGAATGAAAATCTTTCAAGAAAGCATAAGCGTGAAGGAAAATCGGAGGAAATTGAAATGGCTCTATTAGAATGGTTCAAAAATGCGCGCGAACGAAGAATTCCAATTTCCCGTGGAATTTTATTTCAGAAAGCACAGGACTTTGCTAACTTATTTGGTTATTCTGATTTTAAAGCTACAGATGGGTGGCTAACCTGATGGAAAGACCGCAACAACATTGTCTATCATAAATTGCATGGTGAAAAGCAAGATGCTGATTTTAGCTCTGCCGCCGATTGGGCAAACGACAAGTGGCCAACACTCATCAAAGACTATAAACTAGAGCAAATTTTCAACACAGATGAAACAGGATTATTTTTCCGAGCACTTCCTGAACACACACTGCTGTTTAAAAATGAATTGACTGGTGGATGTAAAAAAATAAAGGAAAGACTAACTGTGCTGCTAACATGCAACATGACAGGAACTGTGAAAAAAAACCTTGAGTGATAGGAAAGAGTTTAAAACCTCGATGTTTTAAAGGAGTAAAACACCTGCCCACCAGTTATGCAATGCATGGATGACATCCAGCATCTTCACAAAATTTCTTCTTGAATGGGACAAGGAGCTGAAAAATGAAAAAGTCGTCATACTTTTATACAATTGTTCAGCGCACCCTGCTGATGAGGACTTACGTTTGAAAAACATTAAATTAGTGTTTTTGCCACCCAACACTACAGCTATTATTCAACCCCTTAATCAGGGAATCATAAGACAAGATCATTCAAGTTTCATTACAGAAAAATGGTTGATCAAAAAATCATTAGTGACATAGACTGTGACAGCTCTTCGGAACTCTTAACTGCAAACAAACTATCGAAATCCCTTACTATTTTGGAATCAATGCATTTGATTCGTAACTCATGGGACATTGTTTCAACCCAAACAATATCAAATTGCTTTAAAAAGTGTGGATTTAGCACTGTTGATGGAACTGATAACTGTTTCAAAGAAATGCTCAGCAATAAAGAAAATTAAATGGACAAGAATTTTTCATGTTACGTAGCTATTGACGATAACCTGCAGACATCAGGAGAAAAATCTGATTCTGAAATTGTTACAGACATCAAAAATTGCAAAGTTATTTCCAATCAAGAAATGGAAGACAGTNAAACAATTATATTTTAGAATTTAATTAAATTATTTTTTTAAGTAGCAGTAGTAGTTCATTTACGTCGCACTAGAGCTGCACAATGGGCTATTGGCGACGGTCTGGGAAACATCCCTGAGGATGATCCGAAGACATGCCATCACAATTTTGATCCTCTGCGGAGAGGATGGCAACCCCGCTTCGGTAGCCCAACGACCTGCATTTTTTAAAAAAAATTCAGAAGCTTTTTTTTTAATGAACTCAATTTCATAAATAGCTTTAATATTTCTGAATATAGGTATATTTTAGCTACTTTAGTATAAGCAGGGTGCCAAGTTACACATCGGCCCCAGACCCTGAACATATTTATTTCATTATTACCAAAATCATAATAACCAAAATCAGCAAGTAGATAAATTGGCATCTATCTAAGTTGCTTATGCTGAGGAAAAATTAATGAGAATTTAACCCACTAAAACTTTGATGGATTTAAGCACATTTTTTGGCAAGTAATTCCTATGTGTTTGTACTTTATGCTTATATTATTCATTTTTAAAATCATTAAAGTATATTTTCCAATATTTATAGGGAAAAAATAACCTAGTTAAATGGTAACAAAACAATTCTATAAATTTAACAATAGTGCAGATTGTCAATTGTCATACATATGAAATTTATCTTTTGAGTTTGGACAGAAGAATGGAAACAAAATAGAATCTTTATTATAGTACAGTGCCCGCGGCTAATAAAATCACCGGATAATAAATTCCATATTATTTAAGCCGTTTGAGTAAATTATAGTTAGAGTTAGAGCACGTATCATTTTTAAGTTCGTGTGGTGTTAAATTTTATCAGCATGCCGAAAAGGAAGGATTTGAGTCTTAAAGATAAACTCGAAGTGTTGCAAAAATATGATAAGCTTCCAAAAAGTAGTCAACGTGAAGCTTCAATTAAATTAGGAATTTCCCAAACTGCTCTTTTCAACATTCTGAAACAAAGGATAAATATTCCCGAGGAAATAAAAAAGAATGGAAATCTTTCAAGAAAGCGTAAGCGTGAAGGAAAATCGGAGGAAATTGAAATGGCTCTTTTAGAATGGTTCAAAAATGCACACGAACGAAGAATTCCAATTTCCCGTGGAGTTTTATTTCAGAAAGCACAGGACTTTGCTAACCTATTTGGTTATTCTGATTTTAAAGCTACAGATGGGTGGCTAACCCGATGGAAAGACCGCAACAACATTGTCTATCATAAATTGCATGGTGAAAAGCTAGATGCTGATTTTAGCTCTGCCGTCGATTGGGCAAACGACATGTGGCCAACACTCATCAAAGACTATAAACCAAAGCAAATTTTCAACACAGATGAAACAGGATTATTTTTCCGAGCACTTCCTGAACACACACTGCTGTTTAAAAATGAATTGACTGGTGGATGCAAAAAAATAAAGGAAAGACTAACTGTGCTGCTAACATGCAACATGACAGGAACTGTGGAAAAAAACCTTTAGAGATAGGAAATAGTTTAAAACCTCGATGTTTTGAAGGAGTAAAACACCTGCCCACCAGTTATGCCAACAGCTATAACGCATGGACATAACATTTGTTCTGCGCACCCTGCTGATGAGGACTTGCGTTTGAAAAACATTAAATTAGTGTTTTTGCAACCCAACACTACAGCTATATTTCAACCTCTTGATCAGGGAATCATAAGATCATTCAAGTTTCATTACAGAAAAATGGTTGATCAAAAAATCATTAGTGACATAGACTGCGACAGCTCTTCGGAACTCTTAACTGCAAACAAACTATCGAAATCCCTTACTATTTTAGAATCAATGCATTTGATCCGTAACTCATGGGACATTGTTTCAACCCAAACAATATCAAATTGCTTTAAAAAGTATGGATTTAGCACTGTGGATGGAACTGATAACTGTTTCGAAGAAATGCTCAGCAATAAAGAAAATGAAATGGACGAGAATTTTTCACGTTACGTAGCTATTGACGATAACCTGCAGACATCAGGAGAAAAATCTGATTCTGAAATCGTTACAGACATCAAAAATTGCAAAGTTATTTCCAATCAAGAAATGGAGGAATCAGACTCAGAAGATGAAATAAACTCATCAGTGCCATCTTCAATGGAAGTCAGAAAAGNACATGAAGTCCGTGCGAATGATTACGTAGCAAACACCCCATTTTTCGGGAAATGCAGGGGATCCGCCAGATATCACTGAAGGGAAAAAAAATTATTCGTGAAAAAAAGCACTTTTTAAAAACGCCAGCTGAAAAAAGCACCTTTAAAAGCTTTTAAAAATGAAATCCCCCAGAAAGCACCTTTAAGTACTTTTTACAAACGCTACGCACCCTAATATATATACACACACAAAAATTTGACAAAAAAGGTGCGACTTTTAAACTTGTAAGCCATGTGATTATAAATTCCGATGATTAATTTTAAAATTGCATGAATATATGAATACGAATCACATGCATGATTTCAAATTGAGAGAATATGAATCTCGATATGAGGCTTTTAAATCACGCGAATATAAAACTCGATATCAAATTTTAAAAAATGCGAAAACACAAATCATGAAGCGTAATTTTTAGATCACGTAAATAGGAATCACAGTGCATAATTTTTAAATCGCGCGAATACAAATCACAATGTCTAATTTTTAAAGCACGTATAAATACTAAAATTGATGTTTGATATTACATTATTATTGCTTCGGACGATTTTTGGTGATGCATTTTAAATAACAGTACTTATCAGACTAAGGTGAACAACGTTTAAGAGCACAAAAAATATTTATAAATGCAGATAGCTGTTTCGGATGCTCAAAGGGCAACCTTCATCAGTGCAATCAGTCCTATTGCACTGATGAAGGTTACCCTTTGAGCATCCGAAACAGCTGTCTGCATTTATAAATATTTTTTGTGCTCTTAAACGTTGTTCACCATAGTTTCAATACTTTCGCTCTGTGGAAAATTAAATTCTTCATAAAATATTTTAACTTTTTCCAAAAAAAATTTCTCCGGAAATTAGCGGGAAAAATGGAAAAATCTGGAAAAAAGCGGAAATCCGCGAATCCGCGGAAGAATCACATCCCTGAATACTGCAACTCAAGCAACCATTGATCGGTTTTTTGCAAAATTTTTGTAAATTTAATCTTATATAGGGTTTTACTTTATAAAAAAATTAAATTAGTTAAAATAAAGCATTAATGTTGTCATTATTTCAGCTTTTAAAGTGTGTGCATTTAGAATATATTGTAAAAATGTGATTTTTTCTTTTCTTCGAATGTTGAATCGCCTCCTAATAAAATCAGCTGCTTAATAAAATCAAAAGAGCATAAAACGAAAGTGATTTTAATAAATGGCGGGCACTGTACTATTTAAAAAATAGTAGTTTCAAATTTTGTGAAAGATCCTTTTTTGTGAATGTGTAAAGAGCCACTAAGAAGTTCTAGAATTCATTTATAAAATAATGTTTAAAAAAAAAACTTTTAGTGCACTAATTTTTGTTTCTATTCTACATTCAGAATATCAAGTTCTTTTACAATTTGAAAAATAAAACTATACAATGATAAATATTTGTATTTTCCCTGTAAAATAATATAAATATATCAACACTTGAGTTACAACAATAATTTTCTTATGTTTACATAATAAATAATTATGTTTTCTTCTTTCTATTGAATCAAAAGATTTATTAAATGTTATATTTTTAACAAAGGACAGTATTAGCGAAAAGTAGTAAGTTAAGGTGAGAAATGCTTATATGATTCATTTCTTTAAAATAAAATTGCAAGATAATCCAATTTATATTTTTTATGACTTAAGTGGCATTATGACTTATAATGCATTTTTCTCATAAGTTTAACAAATCGTGATCTGTTGCGCTAACTACAATCGCCAAGGTGCCAAATAGATTATAAACTTGCAAATTTGTTTTTTAAAAAAAACATGTAGGTAGCTAAGAGTTATAACTTTAGAGTTGGTCCCTTTTTGTAATATTTTTTCTAGTTTCTCGTGGATCACTGCCCGGAAGTTTCCTAGACTTGGCGATTATTCTGCCACAGATTACGATACGGAAATCTCCCCCGATTTAAATTGACGCACAAAGATACAAATTCGGAAATATCAACTTAACAATAATTAACAAAGTGTCGAACTTATTTCAATTTATTGTAGATAAATTGTCTGAATACTTATACAAGTTTTGGTTTGAGTAACATAAAAATAACTAATGGAATACCTTTAATACAATACAGTCATTTTAATACATTTGTAGTTTTAGAAAAGTAATTCACAAATAAATACTAACCAGATTATAATATTTGCTGTATATTCTACAGAATTTATTTATCGAATGAAAATAATTCATTTTAATCATGGTTTAATACATACAGTATTACATCACAATGCTTTAGATTGCTTAAAATTTAAACATCTTCCAACCTTTTGTAGCACGTTTACCATTAAAATCTTATTGTTCATAAAGCGAAATATTTGATGACTGAGTATACAGAATATTTCGTCCGGGAGGCAGAATATATCCTGTTCACCGAATATTCAATATCCATCAAAATTCATAATTATAAGATTTTAAAACAAGATTCAAAATTTATTCTAGTTACTATTATTACTACTTGAAATTTAGTTATTAGACATACTATTTACACGCATTTCTAGCAATCGCCCATAATTAATAATTCAGGGAAGTTAAGCCCAGCAAAAAAAGTTTACCTTTGCATCAAAAATAACCCATCAGCCATTGTCGTCAAAGTTATATGTATAAAAATGTAATTAAAAAGAACCAAATTGTGTTTACATGTGTTCAAAAACACTATTTTGTTTATTTATATTACGTAACGGTCTGCTTCATAGACTTCCGGCTATCTAATTCTTCTAACAAAATAAGTTGCTTAGGCAAGCCATGTTTTCTTAATATCAAAATCAAAGACAAAATTAATATGAAAAGGAGAATTATTAAAATTATATTGATCAATTTGGAATTTCAGAATTAGTAATATTCTTACAAATAAAACAAAGAATGGAAAATAATGAAGTAACCTCAAATTAAAATGTGAGTCGATATTAATCGTCGGAATCGATATTTACGACAACACACCTGTACGATTAGTTCCTTTCGTTTTTTGTTTTTACCTGTGGATGTTCGTTGTTATACTGTGTTTCGGTTGAACGAAGAGTTGTTTTGATTATTGGGTGTGGTAGAGTTATTTTAGTTTAGATTTTCACAAATTCCATTTTGACGAAAGCAAAAGCTTAATTTTTTACTTGTAATTATTGTTTTTAATTTATTCATTTTGTTTTATTTGTTGTTTTCATTGTCCCCAATTATAAATTATAACCCAGTTTTAAAAATGAGTTACCTTATACCTTGATATTAAAGGTTTGTTTAGTCCCTTAAAATGGTTAAATCAGGAATGGGTAGTGGCAAATTTCCTCCTGTGATGCTTACAGCATCTGCTTTCCTTGGTGTGAGTGCGATATTCATCATTATAGCCTTCACAACCCCATATTGGTTAGTTTCAGATGGGAGAGCACCTGTGGAAAAATTCCAAAAATTAGGTTTATGGGAAGCTTGTTTTAAGCGTTTTGTGGACATCTACTATCGTTATGATCGTGAATTCCATGGCTGTAAGTGGATTTTCGATGAAGACTACAATTTTATCCAGCATTTTCTCTCACCACGTAAGTATCCTATTTGTTTCTAACTCTTAAAAAAAAGCTCATCTATAGTTAAAAGAAAACGTTGCCTTATCGGTATCGATTCGCATCCACTAATTCTGTCAAGGTGCCACAGGATTTTTCTTTTTTAAACTAGCATAAATTTTTTTTAAAAATATGTTGTGTTTTGTGTACCATTTGAGTGGTCCATTTCTGTGATGTTATATTTTTGTTTCTCATAGAGTATTTGCCGAAATTTGCTTAAACTTCGCAATTATTTTGGTGTAGATACTGTTACAAAATTTTTTCCTTATAATTCTTCCATTTGGTCGTTTCGTATGTTTGTATTATTAAGATCTTGCTATACAAGATGCACTTAATTTCGTGCTGTTTATCCCTGACAGACAAAATGGTGAAATCACAATGTTGAGTACATCATAGCAAAAGCTTCTTAATTGTAGTTGCAAAATTTGTGTATATATTCTTCCATTATAAAAACCAATATAAGCAAATAAAGCTTGCTACGCCACAAGTGTTTTCACCGGTCACCATTACTTCCACTGATAGATTAAATCGGTTAATGATAGTAAAAGTTGAGTTTCTGATATACTATTTATACTTACTTTTTTATCATACCATACATGATTGTAAATTATTTAGTTTTTTCTATGAATTGATACCAATATTGCATAATCTGGTGCTTATTCCTTGGGAAGGACCATATAAGATATACCTTAGGTACCTATTTCTATTTAAACAACACAAGACCTATTATCTCAATCAATTAGGTATCTGATTTGTAAGATTCTATTTAATTCTTTAAAATGGATTAAGTATACTAACAATTTATAAAAATTTTCTTTTTGGTGGTTATGTATGGTTAATAAATTATAAATTACTTTTCATTATTGCTGATCAACAGTTAATATTGCATCGTTTCTGAAAATCAGCAATGATGTGCCATGATACCACTAGACTTCAGAAACTACAACTCTTGATTTATGACCTAGGATTACTGTTTTCTTTTTTTACTAAAAGCAAGTTTTTATTTAAAATAGTACAAATCTCCCAATAAAGATATGGTACATATAATATGAATATCTTATGATTAAGAAAAAAATGTGATTAGTAATTGATCCATTTATAATTAAAAAAAAGTATTAAAACCAAAACTTCTTTATCAATTATCCTTAAAAGATGAAAATCTGGTGATTTTTTCATATGTGAATAAGACACTCTTTAATCTTTTTGTGTATAAATTCATTATGCTGATTAGACCATTTAGAATAACATTTTGTTAAAGGCTGGATAAAACAAGTATTACTAAAACAGAATAATTTATGTATGTTACTTAATTGTAAAAAAAATATCCAAATGTTCTAAATCTCCAAAAGTTGTGGAATTTTATGTTATTATAATAAATTTGCACTTCAAATAATGCTTCTGAAATTGAAGCAAAACAGAGAAAGGAAGGGGAAATAGAATTCTTTAAAATGAAAAAAAAAAAAAATGATATTAAGCTATTTGTAAATTCTTAACATGTTTATCCTTATATTAATATGTACATTTCTAAAATTTCTTAAATTATAGAAAACAAAAATTTTCGAAACATGAAGAAAATTATACACCAATTGGCAACATCTTATTTATGTTTAGATCTAAACCTTTAATTTTTTTATGGTTACATGCTATAAAAATTACCTAAAACTATGACCTGATTTTTGGTACAGTAGAACCTCAATCCATTGGTTTTCCTGGCAAAAATTTCTTGAATTTTTGCTGTTCACGGGGACCAACTAGAGATTGACAAATTTTTTTCTCAAATTAAAATTTAGCAAAAAAAAAATTTTTTTTATTTATTTCTCCTGTTAATTTAATTTGGTGAAGCACCATTATCTTCATCACTGGCAAGCTAATGGCCTTCTTTTCCTGTGCTATTTATGGAATAGTGCCATTATCTTTGAACTTAACTTGGGTATCTTTCACTGATAACATACTTTCATGTGGGTCCCTAGATCGTTAAGAGTCACAAAGCTCCATCCACTCAAAATTTCTGTCTCCCTTTTATTCATCTAGTTAAATAAAGATAACAATTGAGATTTTTACCTGAGAGACCTTCCACTACTTGCACACAAAAATTTTAGACTTTTATTTTACTTAATTACTTTTTTCTTACTTATAATATTATAATATATTAGTTTTACAATTTTCAGTGCTATGAAAAAACTCAATAATATTTAGAGGCAAAATTTTAAAAAGTATAAAGTGAGGGTCTTTTACTGTTTTAAATGCAGCAAAAAATCTTCAGTTATTTAGATTTGCCATTCCAAAAAACTTTAATTTATCTCTTAATGTTTTGATTAAAAAATAATTGAAATAAAAATTTAATTATCTAAGATTTCTTAAATATTATGAATGTAAAAATCATATAATTTATTTCTGGCAAAATATTTAATTTAACTACTCATTGTATTGATGTTTCAAAAATATTTTAAGCAAAACTCTAATCATTTAGTTAAAAACTGACCAAAACAAAATTATAGTATTTTATTAGAGACCATTCAATAATTTACAATTGTTATATAAATTTATTAAAGTTTTCTTAGTTTGCTTAATTCTTTGCACGTTTTTCTTAATTCGGTATGATCAAAAATATTAATCTTGTTAATGTTTGTTGAATATGCTTTTGTAAATTACTTTTGTTTAAATCTAAAAATTCCTGGAAAACTTTTTTTTAATAATATTTAAATTATAATTTTGAATCAAATTTTTTTTAATGTAATTAAAGTAAATATTGACTAAAAAAATGGAATTACTCAATATTGAATATATTTAAAATTGTGTATAAATTGTTTTTATGGTGGTTAATATAGTTAAGAAACAAGTTCTTTCTGTGAAACTAGTTATTCTATCATAAACATGTCAAGTCTTATGAAACTATTTTGCATTTTGTTAATAATCTAAAACTTTCGGCAATAAGGAGATAAAAATTTTATTGATGTACATATCCTAATTATCTTTTTTAAAGTGCTTAAAATATTTTTTAAGGTGCTTAAGTTGTGTTTTTTTTTTTTTTTTTTTTTTTGAAAAATGTGACTGAGCACTTTACGAAAGTCACCATTTTTATTAACTGAAGCATAAACATCAAATGTAGGTAATGTTTGGTATATTTTACCTTAGCTGTTACAAATCCTATTTTTCTTCGTCAAATGCAATCAGGAGTGACTATTTTTTCTCCAAAAAAATAAATAAATAAATTCCCTCTTTATTCAATTCTGAGTAAAAATTTTGAATGAAAGATGCGGAAATATTTGAGTTTAGAAACTAAACTAGTAATAATATTATAAGAATAGCATTTGTGATGGAACTGTTATACAATATATCCAGGAAAACAGAAAATGTAGGAACAATAGATTGAAGTTAAACTGCATTTACTAAGGGCAAAGGTAGTAAATACACATTTATGTGACTAACATATATTTTTTTGTATTTTCCCTGTAGCATTCTTCATTGCAGTTCAAGTCCTCTTCACTCTAGGATTGGTGTGCATGCTTCTGGCATGTCTAGTGCTTATGGTGTTCACTTTGTGCCTTGTTTCTGACAAAGATGTATTTGTTCTCAAATTATTGACAGCTCTTGTTCTTACAGCTGGTAAGTATTTCTATTTCTTTCTTATAAATTAGTTAAGGAGTGGCCTCATCAGTTAATTAGTGTAATATACTTTAACACCTTACAGGGAATACATTTTTCATCACTCTCTTAAAAGAAATTGATTTTATTGGGAATATTATCAAACAGAAACATTTAGTCTTTATTTTCAAAACAAGTTTCAATTATAAAAGATGAAGTTGAAAACATTATCTATTAAATGAATCTTATACGACTACCCATTCTGGTTTAATAGTGAAAATGTGAAACTTTTTTAGAAAAATTTCCTTTTTTTAAGCTCTGATGATACGGAGAAGGATCCAAATATTTTGTCCAGTTAAAGCTTTCCATATATTAATTTTATTCCGCGAAAATGGCACCTTTTAAAGGGGTGACATAAAAGATATTAACTTATTACCATACTAATTAAAGCCGCTCTATATATATATACATATATGCTCTATACCTATGTACATAAATCACTTTATTTCATGATTATGGCTATGTTGAAAATATTATTTTAATGTAATCAGTGTAAAGTTATACAGTTAAACTCATATCTTGATCAGCCCTAATTTAACAAGATTTTTTTTAATAACTCAATGATAAATAAAACTCTGTCATGAATATAACTTGGAGTTTTAGCTATAAATTTCTCTTAATGTTTGAATATGTCATGATTATTATTTCCAACTCTCAGAATAAAGAACATCTATCTATATGTTAATCTTCATATAGTTTAAAAATGTCTTATGTAGATAAGCAACAAAGGATGTCCTCACCTTCCTTGTCATGAATTCACATGACTAATTCTACAAGTGAGAAGAATTTGTTGGTAGTGATTGCAATTACTAAATAAAAGATGTTGCTATGCAAACCATTGAAAAGGTCTATGTTTTGCTGCTTATTTGCCTGTCTATACCCTACAACAGTGTTTCCCAAACTTATGACTTTTGTGTACCCTTTCTAAATTTTTGTAACGCTGTGTATGAAAAATTTAGTACCACAAATATAAAAAAAATGAATGTATTTTTTACTGTAAAAAAAATTGCACAAAAGTTTAAAATCACAACTAGCTGTCAGCACCACTAATTATTAACTTTTAACTCTGCAAAAAATAGCCAATAGAAAAATACATAATTGTAAATTTTCATGGCTAGCTTTGTTTTTAAATAAAAGCTTTTGAAATTTTCGTTAGTTGCAAGATATTTTGCATAAGAACGCGTACTCCCGCTAAACTGTTCCCGTACCCCTGGGGGTATGCATGCCACACTTTGGGAAAAACTGTCCTACATCATTGAGTTAAGTTGTTCTGGATTCAAAATGTGTTAGTCATTGATTATGAATTTTATTCCAAGAGTATTGTGTGCCAAATTGTTACAGAAAATAGGCACAAGTTTAATCAAAACAAAACTCGTGTATTTGAATTTTAGTGTAAATTAAAAACTTACCTGGTACCCTGTAAAAATATCACTTTCCAGGCTGGTCCTGGGCACCTGGTAAAAATTTTATTTGCTACCAGGCTGGTTCAAGATACCCGATAAAATTTTAATTCATTACTCAACCAGATATTTTAACATTTATTTAAAACAATAAATAAATCATATGATTTTCTACTGCACAAATATTTTATACAATGTAGTTCTTTGGAAATTCATTACACTCTATTTTTAATTAGAAATATGAACTTTTATTTTTAGAGTTTTTTTAAACTAAATTTTTAAAAAAAGTTTCTCAATGAAATTTCAAGTGATCATCCTAATATAGATGGATTAACGTATAATTTTGTTAGAAAGTGAAGAAATTTGCTAATGGTGGATTTTTGTATTAATTTTTCATTTGTTTTACATAAACTTTCAATGGTCTTTTTTAATGTAGCTTTTGTTAAAAGTAAATATTTTAAGTATATTTTAACTTTCAGGATATCATTTTTGATCATCTGATTACTATAAAGGAAATTTATATGTAATCAGATCTACCTTAATACAATCTCTTGAATTTTTCCTGACTCAGTGAAAAATTTTAATTTCTAACCAGAGCTGAAGATTTATATAACTTTTTTGATGTTCTGTGAAGCTGATGTGTAGTTGTATAACACAATGGAAAAAAAACGAAGCAAACTAAAAAGGTTTTATTCTTTAAAAATAGAAATTAACTAAGAAAAATGCCATTATCAATTTTTGTTAAAACAATTGTTGCAATTTTAATGTGCATTTATTAACTAAGAGACAAATCTTCAATAATATTTGAATTAGAAATAACATTAGAGTAATTAATGTGTCACTTGTTAAAAATATTTGTTTTGTCGGCCAAATAATAAAAACATATTATTGCATTTACTCATTTGCTGAAAGCAAATTTAGATTGAAAGTAATACAATATATCATTTTTTTTAAATTTTTTTTTATAGTTATCTTTGAATTTTATTGTAAATTATGATTTCTTTAAATAAATATTAATGTAATTCCTTATTGGCAATCACAATGGGCTATAGGTGGCGTAGAGCAGAACTCTCTACCTATGGCAACACTTCATAGGCTTTCTCCATTAACGCGTGGAGACAAGAAGGAAGTACGTTAATTTCTGTCTTGATTTTCAAATAGATAAAAAAACTTTTATGTTTGGAAACTATATGGAACTGAAAACTATGTTGAACATAGTTCTAAAAGAAAGTATTGTGGAAATTTAAAAATAAAAATTTTGACAGTTAAATACAAAAAATATTAAGAAAGTAGAAAATATCATAGTACATTCCTATACAACTGAAAAGAGGAGGGAGGGTCAAGACATGGAACCGGCCTTCTCCCCTGATGGTGTATTTGAACGTTGTGATTGAGAATTCCTAATTTTTATTTGGACCTAATCTAGCATGGCTCGCATAACGTTTTCAAAAGTTTTTGCTGAGAAAAAACACTAACCTTTACATTTTAAACCTAATGGTTGTTGTTTTTAATTTTTATAAATAATTTTAAATTGAGTATTAAAATAATACACAGTAGTAAAAAATGTCTGTTTATTTTTAAGTATTTTGTTATAAGTATTTGTATCTAAATAAGCATAAAACTTAATTAGTACCATTTTAATATGTTAAATGGCAAATTATTTTGCTTAGAGATAATGGAAAGTTATAGTTTTTTACATCACTTTAATCCACATTTAGTCTTTTTTTTTTATTCTAAACAATTTGCATTTATTACCCTCTATCATTATTTCTCTGCTGAAAACCTTCATTATTGATGAAATCAGACTTTTTAAAAAAAATTAAAATACTTAAATATATTAGTAAATTATCCTAAATAAAAAATATTTTGATTTGATCAATTTTTTTTAAATCAAGTGGTTTAAATGCCAACCCTGCTGTATACATATATTTTTGGAGAGAGGTAATATCTTTTTTAATGAAAATAAAATGTTTGCTACAAAATATAAGAATGATTTATTATGCTATTTTAGTTAACATATTTTAAGTGTAATCCTTAGATTATATTTAATTAAATGTTTATATATGTGGTAAAAAATGCCAACTACTATAATTTGTGTGCAATTATTAAGTTTTCGTAGTCGAGATTTTTGTCTTACAGTAGAGTAATAAAAATACAATTTTTGAGGATTTTTGTAATTATATGTACGAAATAAGTTTTTTTTTCTCCTTAACTTCCAAGGCTTATGAAATTTCGCTGTTTGTAGTTAATATTTAAAAAAAAAAGAGAGAGAGAAAGAAAAGAACACTTAAGTCTTACTTTTTTTTATTTAATACTAAATTCAGGCATAATGTTAATATTAGGTATACTGTATATACCTATATGGAATTAGGTACCTTAAAATTGTGTTAATTAGAAATTTGTTAACGTTATATATGTGTTACTTTATTCCTGATTACAGATAGCTAGTTTGGAACAATGGCAAGTCTATGTAGTTTGCATGCTTCTAATTTTTTCTATTTTTTTTCTAGGCGTGTTCAGTGTGATTTCAGTAATTGTATTTGGGGCTTATGGGGATGAAAGGAAT
Source organism: Parasteatoda tepidariorum (assembly GCF_043381705.1). Taxonomy (NCBI): domain Eukaryota; kingdom Metazoa; phylum Arthropoda; class Arachnida; order Araneae; family Theridiidae; genus Parasteatoda; species Parasteatoda tepidariorum. The sequence continues at coordinate 29,228,157 of NC_092205.1, read as the reverse complement.
TGGATGCCTGATCCAGATCATAATTCACTCTCTTGGTCATTTGCTTTGGGTGTCATAGGTGGCTTCTTTGAACTGATATCTGGGGTACTCTTTTATATTGAATCTCGACTTGCTCAGCGTAGAGTGAAAGACAGAAATCAACAAGTGTTTTCACTCAATCAAGTATCAAAAGCATAATTATATGTGTCATCATTGTATATGTTGTTTTCATTTTTTGATCTTCAAATCTCTATGATCTTTGAATCTGTATGTATATTTTTAATATGTAAAGATCTAGGTTGTGTATCATTTTTATCTTTAAATCTCTATGTATATTTTTAATAATAAAATTTTATGTCGTGTTATTACTAGATTTCATTTGGAAACTGCACTCTCTTGGTGTTATTATTTTTGTTTATAATGTTTTAAATTGTTATGTTTAAAATAGTGCTTACTATTTTTATTTTAAATAATACGAGTTTATTCACTGATATTTTGTTTGAATAATTTCATAAAAATAACCTGATCATTAAATAATGACTGGACATAAATATAGTTGCATGTTTCAAAAATCATTACTGATATTAAAGGGAAAAAATAGTTCTAACTCTTAGAACTTTTGTGACCTTTCCACGGAACCCTATGACTCTGTGGAACATTTTTTGGGAATTCTTAAATATTTTTGAGAACACTATTGGTTTGTGGAGTTACCACTCTCTATCTGAGAACACAGAAAATCTGGAATACTAAATCACAATTAATTCTGGAAATTCGTAGAATATTAGCAATGAGCAGTATTGTGACAATGATCACTCATAAATTCACCACTTATATGTTTTAATCGATTATTACACCTAAAACTGTTAAACAACTTAAGAGATCTCTCTTATTTTTTTTCTGATCAATGACTTTTTAATACATTTAGTTCTTTTTAACAGAGAAAGAAGTAACTCTTACATGTCGGTGTTCCTTATTCAAAGGGTACATGAAAAACTTTTTAAAGAAATGTAATTAAAAATTTACGTTTTTAGATTGCCTTTATTGATTTTTATTCATCACAAATTGTCTTAAAAAGTAATGCTTAAACTTGTCTAAACAACCAGTGGTTGTATTAAAGTCTTGAATGAATATGAATGTCAAATAACTTGAAATATAAAAATCAAATAACTTAACATTTTCATAAATTTCAGTTTTTAAAAACTTGTTTGTTCTGGAATGTTCCATATTTTTTCACAATAATCCATATATTTTTTATTTTCATGTTAATAGTTAAACTCTTTGCATCTATATGATAAATATCATACAAAAATAGCATGGATACAAAGTTGCCCTTCCCAACAGAACCCTAGCTCGAACCTTGCTATTTTTTTCAATTAAGAAATCATCACTCTCTCTGTATAGTCCGGTCATCAGACCTCTTTTTCTTTCCAATTGGTCTCTGTTTCTGCAATATTAGTTCATGTACATCTTTGCCTGATTCACAAAAAGAAATTTTTTGGTTGCCCCAAGGTAGGTTTTCTTCAAACATTCCACACAAAGCAGCATTCTCCGAAGAGAGGGATTTTATCTTGCATTTCTTACTTATTGTAGTTTTCTTCGGTGTCGCATTTAATGCCCCTATTAAAAGAAACCAGGGGGAACAAAATTGTCCCTCAAATACAGTGCTCCTTATAAGAAGCACTACAGTAATTCTAAATTAATAATTTTGACTTCCTGTGAAAAAATCATTTCTTGTACTTCACTTAGACCTTCAAGCATAAAAATGCTAAACATTTAATTTTTTATAAGATTCATAGTTATATTGATCTTGCAATCAAGTTAATGATGAATTTATTAGAGAGAAATTGAGAAATTATTTCATTTTTCACAGAGTAACATAAACTTTCAAGCATAAAATTACAAACTGTTTTCATTAAAAAATATATAAAAATAATTTTTTCCCTGTTAAATGCAATCTATAAAAATAGGTAGGTTTGAATAATTATAGGTGATTTATCTGTATAATTTTCTAATTGGGCAACTAATGTAACGAAGGGTGGCAATTGGGACACATAAACTTATGAAAGGCAAAATTCATGAAGTACCAAAGGCAACAACATAGTAAAGCATCACTGCTTCTGTTGTTGTAGACATTAGTAAAAACATGCTATTGAATGCATGTCTATGATAACTCAGAATGAACATTTTTAGTAATGTACCAAAAATTCAGAAAATATCAGAATACCATAAATTTATTAGTGAAAAGACCTTTAAAACTGTAAAAATTATTCATGTTAACCCTGTATATTTTTTACAGAAAAAAAAACTTCTTAGGAACATTAATAGCCATCAATTTTTTTTTTTTAATACTAGGAAACCCTGCTCACTAACCACCCTGATTGCCATGTGTCATCTTTATTTTAAAAAGTCCATATTATGCAACAGGAAAAAAATATTATTTTGTTTATGACATATATAATTATGTGCAAGGGCATTTTTTTAATCATAACAAAATGAACAGTTAATTGGATCTGAAAAACTATTAACCTTACTTGAAAAAAAAAACATTTTAACTTCGGAATATAGAATGTGTAGCATGATAAGAAGTAATAAAGAAGCTTTTTTTTTTACTTGTTAGCAATATATACTGATTACTTAATATTGTATATCAGTTAAAACTGGAAACAAGTTATTATTTCTTGAGTTATTTATATTTTTAAAAATTTTGATGTAGATGTTAATATTTATAATTGGCAACACCTAATCAGGCAATTATTATTTTAGTTTATTCATTTTTTTTATACTTTAAATTTTTTTCATATATTTGGACTTTTTTTTTTAATTCATTTTTTCCAACCACTAGCTTATAAAAATGACAAGATATCTCAATAAAGATAAATTTATTTTTCTACAAGTCATTATTTAATGCAAAAAAATATTTACAAAAGGAGCACGTGAATTTCTAATGACTTTCAAACAAATTGGAATTAAGAAAAAAAAACTTGTTATATTCATAAATGAAAATGGCATTTTGATTGATAGAGCTATATTTTTCTATTAATTATGGTTATCAATTAATGCAGTTTCAATAATCAGGGGGGCCACTCAAATCAGATTTCAAATTTCCCTGATTTTTCCAGATAAAAATCTTAAAATCTCCAGGTTTTTGTTTTTTTTTTCTTATAAAGTGTAGGATGTGTACAAGAAAAGTGTCTTTATTATAAAATATTTTATTCAAAATGTTATTTTTTTTTAACATATCTTGAAAAAAATAATTTATTTTGACAATTTGGCAAGTTTTTTTATTTATTTTTCAAATGTTTTCGTACAACATTTTGAATCAAAAATCATACATTGACCAACAAAAGAGTAAAATGAAATATTAATATATAGTTGGTTCTTACAAAAAAAATTTTTTTAATATATGTTTTAAAAGGTTAAAATGAAATAGAAAAAATTAGCATTAATGCAACAATTGTAACAATTTATCGACAAACATTGCTGTTTGTGATTGTAAAAAAAAAATGTGCGATTGGTTTGTTTGCTGAGAAAAAATAATTCACAGATTTCTTTGAATGGGAGTAGAAAAGCTTTCAGAAAAAGAGTGCAATATAAAATCTATTATTATTAAATTATAACCAACGATTTTTGGAGAATTTTATAAAGTTAAAAATACAAAAACATTTTGTCAAAATTGAAAAAAAAAATTACCGCCAAAGTATTGGAACAAACTTGAGCCATAAATGGATTCAGCCCAAGGACAGAATTTAAAAACAGAAGCTAATATCCTAATCCCTTTTTCCA
>NC_092205.1:29179578-29224157 GCF_043381705.1 Parasteatoda tepidariorum | reverse complement strand
ACAGAATTTAAACTAGGAAACCCTGCTCACTCACCACCCTGATTGCCATGTGTCATCTTTATTTTAAGAAGTCCATATTATGCAACAGGAAAAAAAGATTTTTTTGTTTATGAAATATATAATTTTGTGCAAGGACATTTTGTTAATCTTAACAAAAATGAACAGCTAATTGGATCTGAAAAACTATTAACCTTACTTGAAAAGAAAAAGCATTTAAACTTCGGAATATAAAATGTGTGGTATGATAAGCAGTAATAAAGGAGTTTTTTTTTTATTTGTTAGCAACATATACTGATAACTTTAAATTGTATAACAGTTAAAACTGGAAACAAGTTATTTCTTGAGTTATTTATACTTCTATAAGTTCCGCAGTGGACTGATCGTTAAGACACGGCTCCCAGCAGATCACCGAAGTCAAGCATCACTGGCTATGGTCAGTGTGCGGGTGGGTGACCACTTGGATCAGCCTGCGTAGGGACCAAGGGTGTGCGGTATTGGTCCTCGTTAAAGTGCTCGACTTCGCGTGCAGATCGTCGGGCTATCGAAGCGGGGGTGCCATCCCCTCTGCAGAGGATTAAAATTGTGATGGCATGTCTTCGGATCATCCTCAGGGATGTTTCCCAGACCGTCGCCAATAGCCCATTGTGCAGCTCTAGTGCGACGTAAATGAACAACTTTTAAAAATTTTGATGTAGATGTTAATATTTATAATTGGCCTAATCAGACTCTCTTATTTGTTTTGTTTATTCATTTTTTTATACTTAAACATTTTTTTCATAATTTTGGACCTTTTTTTTAATTCATTTTTTTCAACCACTAGCTTATAAAAATGACGAGATATCTCAATGAAGATAAATTTATTTTTTTACAAGTCATTATTTAATGCAAAAAAAGTGAAAAAAATATTTACAAAAAGAGCATGTGAATTTGTGATGACTTTCAAACGAATTGAAATTAAGAAAAATAACTTGTGTTATATTCATAAATGAAAATGGTATTTTGATTGATAGAGCTATATTTTTCTATTAATTATGGTTATCAATTAATGCAGTTTCAATAATTTAAAGCTATATTTAAGTTATAGTGAGGCTTTATAACTAACACTGAGATAAGTGCATTTTATTAACATCAGTTGACCAACTAAGATTTTTTTCTTTATGTAATTTTTCTCACCTTTTTCTTCAGTTTAATTTAGATCAAAGGAAAATTTAGATTCAAAGGAATTAAAACACTTGTGTCTTAAACACAAAATATTGTGTATATAGGGAAATTCTATGAATTATTTGTTTCAAATGTAACCTTAAACATTTTTCAATACTGTACAACATGTCTTCATGGAAATCTATTAAAATGAACAACAATGGGTCATACTCGTGCACCAAAGACTTTTTAATGAAATAAATTATTTACAAAAAAAAAAAACAATTTTTTATGTTATTACACATTTAGGAAACATGAAAGTTCATAAATATCTCTTTGAAACAATATAAAATACATCAAATATACTTGTTTATTTTTGTTTAAACAAAATAAAGTAGTTTTTTAAATTTAAATACAGAATACTTTTGATCTCCATTAAAAATTTTCAATAAGAAAATAATAAGTTATATTCATCACAATTTTTTTTCACCTCTTCATATCAATTTAAATTGGTTGTGAGTCGAAAGACTTTATACAATGTGTAACGTGATTGTTAGTTGGCATAAAATATCAAAATACTTCTGCATTTTTTAAAAGACACTCACAGAAGAGCAAAAAAAAATTGACATCCTTAGCACAGAAAAAATATCACATAACTATTCACCTGAAGAGAAATAAATTTCTACCCACTGCTCAAGGAAAAATTGCAGAAAATAAATATTAATTGTCTGCATCATTTATGATAAAAAAAAATTTCAAAGAGTGAATAAAATTGGCCTAACCATTTTTTTTTTCCTGGAAGCTTAATTTCTGTTATTTCAAACAATCAAAAGTGAAAAACTGTTATAAATTAGAAACATTTAAATCATAAAAATTACCTTTGTTTTTTAAAAAGAAACATTAAATAAATTTAAAAACAAAAGGACAATTTTGTGTGAAAGCAAAGGGATAAAAATTACATATCATCCAAATTATACATTTTAAGCTTCCTACTAATAGTGACCGGTACACGTTAAATCTTTTGGGTCACAAAGTCTTCCAAAGAAACCTCTGAGGGTACTAGATTGGAGATTGATCATTCTCTGCTTTGGTTCAAAATTACGATCTGTAGATCTATGAAGAGTCTGCTCAATAAACTGGTGTGGCAAGAAGTCGAATTCTTGGCCAAAGAGGGCGCCACTGGAAAACAAAAACAATCGCACCCTCAGTGCCTTAATAGGGTACGACAACAACAACAAGGCTCCTACTGATTTTAATGATCTTTAGGGTTGCTCTTGTTAAAGGAATCAAATGCTATTTGAAACTCATTATAGCTCATAGAAAATATTATTTCATTCTTTAAATCAAATTAAATATAAACTGAAAATTGCTGTCAATAACTGATTGTTATTGAACAAACAATAATATTAAATCATATTAAGAAACTTTATTTATAATTAGTAAATATTAAACAACTAGCTTTTATGTTAAACATAATGTAGTTGATATATCACAACCAATTGAATTTGATATTAAGCATATTTAAAATGTTATTAACATATAAATGGTACATTCTGAGATATATTTTCTTTTTATAAAACTTAGATAATAACAATGAGTTTTGTCATCACTGGCAATTACAACATCACAATAGCATTTTATAATAAACACCAATATATTTCCTTTAAGTTTTGATTTTTTCCAAACTTAAATATAAAATATTACATCCAATCTCTGTAAATGCTGATGGGTTTTTTTTACGTATTAATTGTATGCATATAACAAGAAAAAATATTTGGAAATACAAATTGCATTCAGATACAACTTCAGTACACATAACAATGTAACACTCTATCATATAAGCTCAATTTAAAAAAACAAAATAGACATCAAAGAACATCCTCAAACATTATATATATATATAAAATTATAGTACTACTTAAGACATTTTTATCTCAACTTCATACTATTTATAAAGTGCTTAATAACAATTATATTTTCACCATAACAATTTACAAATAATGCTTATAAATACAGCTGCTCTAAAATTGTAAGTGTACTCACATTCATTTAATTTAAAACCAGCCATTTATTTATTAATTTTCAAACAAAAATTCTGAAAAAAGAAATTGATATTTATTTCCTGAAAGTTTCAAGTGATTGTACATTTAGAATTCATACAAAATTTGATAAACTTTAATGTGTCAAATAAGTGAATGCCCTTTTAACATTCTGGTTCTTTCTTCAGCAAGCAGAAAATTGCATTTCTTGTTGTTGAGTAGAAAATTACATTTTCTGCCCAACTATCTAATTTTCAACATCTCTTTACTAAGGGAAAAGGAAAGGAACAACTGCACAAATTTGTAAAAGAGCTAAGGGACTAATGGCTGATGAGAGATGACCATTATTGAAAGAAAAAAATTTCTTAATGAACATTTCATGCATCAGATACTATTTATATGTAACTATATTGCACATAATGAGTATTTTTTGATATGTTTGTTACAAAATATGAACCATAATTTTGATTTCTATAACATATTACAGTGACTTCGTTCCTTTTTAAAAAATTTATGAAATTACCCTTAGTTGAGAAATTTTGATTCAGATTATACTATATGCAACAGTTAAAGTCAAATTAAATTCTTTAGTAGGACAGAAAAATTAAATTATTTTTAATTTTTGTAACTTTTTTTCTAAATATTCAAGAATATAAGACAACAGAAATAAAAATAAATGGAGAAACAAATTCCCAGAATATTGGGGAAAAAACATACATTGAGGTTGAAACTACTTTGCTTAGTTTTATCAATTTTCTTGCCTTTCTGAAATGGTGGGATGCTTATGCTTTACCAGTAACATTGATTGCCATAAGTTGCTATGCCAAAAGCACCTTGAGCAAAGTTACATTTGTGGAAGCCCAACTACACAATGTTTAGGAATTACTTCCCATTAAGTCATTATTGACAAAATATGTTCATATTTATGTTCAGATCTGCTGTAAAAAGAATTTTTTAAATTCATGTGCTGATCCTTAAGTTTTTGATGTGGGGCATCTCAATCAGCTTTAAAAATGAAGAGTAGTAAGTGTTCTCTCTATATAAATAAAATTTAAAAAAATAAAATTACATAAACAAAATTTAAAAGCAACAATATGACAAATCATATTTTTAACATAAAGTTCATATTTTTTTTAAGAATCAGAGTTCTTACTGTGTCATATAAGTATACAGTTTATTTTAATTTTGCATTTTCAGGGCATTAAACTTGGTCTTACGTAATGTGATTGCAGTCCATTCATACAGTAAGGATGGATATCTATTACTTTATTTAGCTGTTTATAAATGGCAAATGTATCTAAATGCTTAACAAAACAAAATCTTAACCAGCCCTTATGCTATTCTAAAATAATAATAATAATAATAAATTGTTAAATCTAAAACAAAATCACATTCTCATGTCTTCTCCCATGTCAATATTCAGCTCCTTGATCCGGTTTCTAGATCTCCAGACTTTGAGGGTGAAATCATCACTGGCCGTTACCAGCATTTCAGGATCTTTAGGGTTGAAAGCCACAGAGTTGACCACATCTGTATGAGGCAGCTTCGCCAGGCAGTTTCCATAATGGCGATCCCACAAATATCCACGTTTATCCTCAGCACCACTGAAACCATAACAATACATTAACTGAAAAAAAACTTTTTTTTTTCTCCTCACCATAAGTGAAAATTCTCAAATGTGATGAATAACACATACAGAGTAAGTAAAACAATAGTTTTAAACAATTTATTAATTGAACAGAAGATATAACACAATGTGGACTAAATCTTAAAGACAGTTTGAAACACAACTTTATGTAAAACTATGATTATCCAACACCCAGAAGTATGTCAAAAAACTAAAATTCCAAGATAGTAGGGAGTACTCAGTCAATTAATTTTTTTCTTCCATTTTACAAAATGTTAACCGTCACAAAATAAAAATAACATTGAAATTTTTATAAAACTAATTATTTCATTTTATAAAGTACTAAGTTAGCTGATAACAACTTTTATCAAAATTTACACTTAACAAAATTTTAAAATAATATTCCAAGTTACTACTAAAACCTAAAAAAAATTCAGACTTTCTTTTAACAATATTAGAAAATTTTAAATATTTTTTTCTAAAAAAAATCAAAATTGTGTACTGATTTTTTACTAATTAAAAAAGACATGCATGCTGTTGGGCAACTGAAAAATAAACAGTGCTTCATCATAGATTTGAAGAAAAGTGATTTGACAACTATTTTCTTTCCCTTGCTAATACTAACAACACAAAAATAAAATCTTAAGAATCTGATGAAAAAAAATTATTTTTTGAAAAAAAAGCTTTGCAATATTTAACCAGTTATAACAAAATACTAAAAAGCCAACTATACAAATATCTCAATTTTGAATTTTCTGTTTCTTACGTTGACTTTTCTATTGCAAAGCAATATGACAAAAATAAATAAATAGAAATCTTTTGTTAAAAGATTTCAGCATTATCCACTAAGTAGTTTGTCAATTATTTATGTTATGCTTGAAATAAAAAATAAAACAGGTTACCTAGCAACATATTGATCACTAACATCCAGAAAAATGAAGAAACATTCATCGTTTGGAGTGTAAGCTTTATGAGATCTGAGCATAGTACCAACTTCTTTTAGAGTGCAAAGATCAATGACATGTATATCTATCTCTTGGGCTATGGGTGGAGGGCTTAATGGATTATCTATCACATAGTTCTGAGGCCATGGCCTACTGTTCACATACAGGTATCTATGAGAAAACACAAAATAATTAAAGCTATTGAAAGAAATCCACCAAGAATTGCTTCATTGAAACTTTTGCTGTTTATGACTAATGATTGGTAAAAGTAAAACAAGCAAATGCAGTGAATTTAGATTAAAAAAATAGTTTTTCTTAAAAAAAAACTTAATGTAACTTTTAGGTTTTAAAATGTTTTCCAACCATTTCAAGCATAATTGTTAATTTAATTTTTCCACATTGATCCAGCTAGCTTCAACATTTGGTAAAACTTTTTTTTAAATTTAGCTTATAACTTTTTTATCAATTGAATCTCAAGAAGAAAAAAAAAACGTTTTACAAAATTAGTCAAATAGTTCTTTAAAAAAACAAATTTAAACATATATATATATTTTTTTAAATTTAATTCAGAAACTGTTCTACCAATTGGAATCATATTTTTTTAATTGCAGCAACCACCCATATTTTGAAGTTCAAAAATCCAAATCCATCGGAAAAACGAATGTTTTTTAAGAGCAAACTGTTTTTGTCTAATTTTAAATTTGAAATATTGTTCGAACAAATAAATTAGCATATTTATAGTAAGGCCCTCCAACCATTCACATTGAGTCTTTGTACATGAAGATCGGATCATTAGATTAAAAGTTATTCAGGGTGATTATTTTTTGTGGCTTGTAAACAACTTTATAATCGATAAAAAAATTTAGATATTAAGACCCATTTTTAATTCAAGCACACATTTTCTGTTAAATACTAAAAAATTACAATTTAGGAAAAAGATAAACATTCCAAGAATTAGAAAAACAATCCAAGGATTAAGTAAATGTTCAAAGAGCCCAAGTGAGGAATTCAACAACCTGAATATCCATCCACTAGCTGTGCTACTGCTTAAGTGTCAAGTTAAGTGTCACTACTTTTACTCAATGAAGTTATACCACTAATAGCATTTTTGGCTCTTTGTTTGAAAAATATATTCAGTAATGAGTGAGTGATTTCCAAATGATTTTGCTTACAATTTTTTGTAAAACAAGTCATTCTGTTGGCGATCCCTTATAGTCCTGGTAAAAACAAGTAAAAATAAATTTTAATATCTGAAAATGTTTGATATCATACATAAGAATAAGAAAAAGAAACGAAAAATCTGAATTCTGTATGTATTTGCTATTCTGATTACAGAAAAGAAAACTATTTTAGCCAAATACAATTAAAATAATAATAATAATAATTCCGAGATCTAAAACTGCTATTTTAAATTTCTATTCTTAAAAACTTTTCTTGAATAATTTTATGAACAGGGGTCTGTTCAGGTAGTTTTTGAGTTAAAAATGAAGTTTTTTTTTCCTTCTTTTCCATGATTTCATTACAATATACATTCTTTCTCAAACCGCCCATCTTTTGATCATTGTACTTTTAAAAAGATTGCATGATGAGGAGAAGCTCATTCCCTTTGAAACTATTTTTTGTGCATGGTGTCTTATGAAGTTTTAATTTATATTTATTAGTTTAACACCAGTTTTAATAATCGCAACAAATTATTTAAAATTAAGACATACTTTATTTATCCAAGAAAGTCACACATTAGAATCTATAACTAAGGATTTTTTTTCTTGGTTAATGGGGGCACTTGGGTCTATCTTCCCACCAGAATCCCATTTTCCAATCAGGCCTCAGAAAAGCCAGAATTGCTACTCTCTTATCATTACCCAGTGAGCACCTATGGCTAAGCCACGGCGTTGGAGTAGCGTCGTGCACGTCATACAACCACAAACCCGTTTATAGGGTGGGTTATATTCACTCAATCACGCAGAAGAAAGGACATAGAACACAGAGGGAGATAAAGAAACATCCATGCCCTGAGCGGGATTCGAACCCGCAACCATCGGCTCCTCAGTCAGGCACGCTAACCACTCGGCCACCTGGTCGGCTAACTAAGGATTATTCCTTTAGGCATTTACATATATACCTGATGTTGTTTGAAATACGTTAGTTTGAATTGTTCATACACCCTGAGGATAAAATATCAGAAATCAGATTTATAAAACCAGAAAATAAAAATTCAGGCATAAATTTTTTGACCTCTAGGAAATTTTTTATCTGTAAAAAAATAAAAGTTAGACAAGTGTGGAGTGAAAATACCTGTGGTCAGGAGAGAGTCCCATTCCAATGATGTGTCCATGCAAATCAATGACATGGTCGATTTTATCAAAGTAATGCATGACACTCTGCTCATCATACCAATTGGGAGATGCAGTTGGGTTTCTTTCTTGCCTCTCAGCAATACGCTGCACCAATGTGGGAGTCTCTGTGATTCGCTCAGCAAATCTTTACAAAAATATTTTAATGTACAAAACAGTTTTTATTGCAACAAAAAAATTAAAAAACAGTGCAACTTACTTATTGCAATACAAATTTAAGAAGAAGGTTAATTTTTATTATATAATAACTTTGAACATGAGGCTTTACTGAATGATACGTCGAGATGTAACGAATAATGATTAAGTATCCGGCAGCAGAATAGCAACATTTTTTAAAATCATTAATAATTATTACCTGTTATTCATAAGTAATTTTTCTCATTATTGAAGACTAATCAAAACTTAGCTATATTATTGGCATGGGATCTTAATTTAACTTTTTTACCTTGCCATATTTTTAGAAAAAAGTAACAATAAAAAATAATGATAATTAGAAACGCTCTTTAATGCAGAGTCATAATAAAAACATTGAAAAAGTTAATACAAAAACCAAACGGAACAAAAAGTTCATTCATAAAGGTGATTTCATACGTTGGTACTTTTTTCTCTTTAGAAGACTTTAACTTAAGAGAAATAATGCATAATGTAACGTGTGTAAATGCAATAAGCTTTAAAACTGAAATCTAATTGACAACAATCAAAAAGAAAGATCCAAAGCTTTGTCGAATTCACATATAAGTTGACTTTGACTTTTTTTAAACAAATTAAAATTTTTTGTGTTGAAATAATTCAACTTTAATCATTTACAATAAAAAAGCAAAAATCATTACATTTAAATGAATCTTAAAAATTGTCAGAAATAAGGAATTATTTTTACTTGAAGGGCTTAATCCGCTTGAATCCAATTTGGTGTGGTGTGTAAGTCAAAGAGCCAGTGGTAAAAATTAAGAATTTCTCTCTTGGGTCTAGAATTTTCCCAACACTCCCGTCCTCTTCCAAACTATCTCCTGCCTCACTCTCTTCTTCCTCTTGCTGAATGTTGGTCTTCTTCTGAGACAGTTTACGAGACTTCATCTTTCTTCGACCAAAATGCTGCTGTTGGCAGTTCTCTTCCTCTGAAGACACCAAAAATTTAGTTTAATTAGAATCAAGCTCTCTGAAGAAAGTTTCTCTTTTGAAACTACCTAACAAGGCATCATTTATATCTTATGAGAAGCGAGAATTAGTTAAAATGTTTTTCAATCACTTTAAAAACAGAATAGAGCCTTTTTAGAAGTTAGATGAAAAAAATTATGAATATCTGCTAAAAGATTTATATTTTGGGGTTTGAGATAAATGTACCGTTACCCTTCAAACTTTGGCAAGGCTGTGATCTTTTAATTGAATTTTGGTAACAGTTACCCAGGTTCAAAAATAGACAATTAATGAATTACATGAAACATTTAACCAGTAAAATTAAATTTCATTATAACTATAAATTTTTAACAAACACAACTTCAATCATTTCCAGATGCCTTCATGTGTACAAAAATTTCCAATTTATACACTTTTAAATTTCTAAATTGTTATACTCAAGATAAAACTTTTCGATAAAAAGCACTTTTAAATTTCATATGCATAACATTCAATTAATTCACACTAAAAGAGACAATTACGAAATAAAAATACTTGCTCATTCTAAATCTACAAAAACATTTAAACTTTAGGTCATTATATTCCTACAACCGATAATTAGAATCAAATATCCAAGGCTCATCTTAAAATAGGTATCTTAACACCTGATAGAAATAATTTAAAATTCGGGATAAAATGCTCTTCTAAAAAGTTACTAAAAAGGTAAGAAATTAGAGTTTATAAATACAAAAGGAACTTGCAGATCACCTTCTGGAACGCCCACCGGGTTTGCAGCTAGACTTGTGGAGTAGGAGAACTTCGAGTTTCCGCCCGCCATTCAATTCTTTAAGCCCTCCATTAGTAAGACAGAGTGCACCAGGGAAACATTCGATTTTCAGTCGAGGAACGCTCAATTCTTGCCAACCGCCTTAAACTTAGCGACATTCAGTCTATCACTTGAAAAGATTCAGTCTCACAATAGTTGACGGGAGTCAACTATTCTGAGGCTTCAGATTAACTTTCTTCCAGACAACAGCTCATCCGATCAATGTTGCGTACCTAGTCGTTGCATCCAGAGATTCTTTCCAAACATCAACCTTTCAGCATTTCAGCCTAGATCAACTCACTCCGAGACTCCAGCTATATCTAAACTCTTTCTCGATGATACCGGCTCAGAACACAATTCTAGCAGCCATGATAGATCCCGTCAGCGGTGATGTCTCAACCCAACATTCCATCGGGCACGATCTGCACTCCCGTCGCACTGCTTTCTCCGCCACTCTTCACGCCTCTTATACTCTTTTCAGCAAGGCGAAATAATCCATACTGACCTGTTTACTCGCTTAAAAGTCATTCCGTATCTCGTGAACATCAGAACAAAAAAAAGATCCATTAGAAAAAACAGTCACAAACCCTCTAATCCGCTATAAAAGTGATAATACAAATCTCCTTAAATGTTAATACAATTAACTATCCACAATCTACCCCATAAATCCCATTTTAAAAGGATAAATAAAAATTTCTCATAAAATATCATCATTTTGATTGCATTTAAATTTTATCATAGTGGTGCCCCCTATTGAAAAATAACCCTTCTTTAAAAAGTATCTATAAAAAAAAAACTCCAATAAATTCCTATTTATTACATAAAGTACCAATTCATGTACAAGATAATAAATCTATCTGTAACTAATGAATTTTGATTCAATAATGAAGTTATAAATGAAACCATATCTATTTTAACTATTGAAAAGAAAAAATACGGTTACCACTGAGTCCACTCCACTCTTCATCCCATGGAAGCAGGGGGTCTTCAAAGTCAGAGCTAGTGTTCTCTTCTTCTTCACTCGACTCAGATTGGACCTCAGCACGACGGTATTCTTGACTGTACCTTATCGGACTTTCCATGGTGCATGCCTCTTTACTCTCAGCAGTGAAGTGAACCTAGAAATAATACTATGTTCAAGTGCATGTTTCAAAAACACATTGTCAAGAAAATATAAAAACTCCCAACAATAATACACTTTTTTTACTATAGATTCACTGATTATTAGACTCTAGGTCAATTTTACTATAGTGCCCGCCATTTATTAAAATCACTTTCGTTTTATGCTCTTTTGATTTTATTAAGCGGCTGATTTTATTAAGAGGCGATTCAGCATTTGAAGAAAAAAAATCCCATTTTTAAAATTCTAAATGCACACACTTCAAAAGCTGAAATAATGACAACATTAATGCTTTATTCAACTAATTTAATTATTTTAATAAAGTAAAACCCTATATAAGATTAAATTTACAAAACTTTTGCAAAAAACCGATCAATGGTTGCTTGAGTTGCACTATTTAAAATTAACTTTTCAACATCATTTGAGAGTTTATAGAAGTTTTTATAGTTTTCGATATTTCCTCCTCTTTGTTCTAAAGCTTGCCGCAATACATTAAGTGCTTTTCTGACTTCCGTTGAAGATGGCACTGATGAGTTTATTTCATCTTCTGAGTCTGATTCCTCCATTTCTTGATTGGAAATAACTTTGCAATTTTTGATGTCAGTAACAATTTCAGAATCAGATTTTTCTCCTGATGTTTGTAGGTGATCGTCAATAGCTACGTAACATGAAAAATTCTCGTCCATATCATTTTCTTCATTGCTGAGCATTTCTTCGAAACAGTTATCAGCTCCATCACCAGTGCTTAATCCACACTTTTTAAAGCAATTTGATATTGTTTGGGTTGAAACAATGTCCCATGAGTTACGAATCAAATGCATTGATTCCAAAATCGTAAGGGATTTCGATAGTTTGTTTGCAGTTAAGAGTTCCGAAGAGCTGTCACAGTCTATGTCACTAATGATTTTTTGAACAACCATTTTTCTGTAATGAAACTTGAATGATCTTATGATTCCCTGATCAAGGGGTTGAATAATAGCTGTAGTGTTGGGTGGCAAAAACACTAATTTAATGTTTTTCAAACTCAAGTCCTCATCAGCAGGGTGCGCAGAACAATTGTCTAAAAGTAAAACGACCTTTTCATTTTTCAGCTCCTTGTCCCATTCAAGAAGAAATTTTGTGAAGATGCTGGATGTCATCCATGCGTTATAGCTGTTGGCATAACTGGTGGGCAGGTGTTTTACTCCTTTAAAACATCGAGGTTTTAAACTCTTTCCTATCACTAAAGGATTTTTTTTCACAGTTCCTGTCATGTTGCATGTTAGCAGCACGGTTAGTCTTTCCTTCATTTTTTTACATCCACCAGTCGATTCATTTTTAAACAGCAGTGTGTGTTCAGGAAGTGCTCGGAAAAATAATCCTGTTTCATCTGTGTTGAAAATTTGCTCTGGTTTATAGTCTTTGATGAGTGTTGGCCACACGTTGTTTACCCAATCAGCGGCAGAGCTAAAATCAGCATCTTGCTTTTCACCATGCAATTTACGATAGACAATGTTGTTGCGTTCTTTCCATCGGGTTAGCCACCCATCTGTAGCTTTAAAATCAGAATCACCAAATAAGTTAGCAAAATCCTGTGCTTTGTGAAATAAAATTCCACGGGAAATTGGAATTCTTCGTTCGCGTGCATTTTTGAACATTCAATAAAAAGTAAGATAAGAATTCAACCCCTTCGATCCCCTGTTGAGTGAGATGGGTTTCTCCAAACTTCATTCAAGTCAAGGAATTGACACTGTTAAATTGATTTCTGCGAACTCGCCGCTTACCACCCACATTTTTCCTTAACTCTTACACTATGTATATCACAGGAAAGTGCTAACCACACCTGTTTTAGAGGTTTGTGAGTAACTGTTGCTTCTTCTAAAAAAATCTTTAAACTTCGAAAAATTAAAATTTTATAAATAAGAACAAAAAAAGCTAAAATATCGCACTTTTGATTTATTATGTAGTCAAAATTTTGATTTTAAAAAGCGGCGGTGTTGATTTTATTAAAGGATGTTTTTAACATGTATTAATATTGTAACGATTCAGGTCTTGCCGATTTGATTTTATAAAGCGGCTGATTTTATTATCCGGTGATTTTATTAGCGGCGGGCACTGTATATACATATTTTGAAAGATGTAATAATAATTTATGAAGAAACTTACAGACATTACTAATAAAGTTAATAATGCCAAATACAAAATAATATTTTTTTAAGAAACTCAAAATAAGAGATGAAAGGAGTACAAATTACAAGGCATTTTTCCTTCTGCTTCTGTCAAAGTAAGATAAGTAGAATCAAGGCTAAACAAAGAATTTATAGTAGCAAGGTTAAATTTTACCATTGATTCAATTTTTGCAAGTATCAATTTATATAATTAAAGTTAATTTCAAATTTTTGTCAATGCTTATTCGAACTAAAAACCAAATGTAAGTAGTTTTATATTTTTCTTAATCTAAGCTAAATGTGAAGAACACTTTGACTTAAATTGTAGAATTTTGCTAACATACATAAATATAAAGAAAAATTTAACAAATTAAAAAGTATTTGCCTTCCTTTAAGGAATTTTAGGCTTTGGAGAGTCCTGGTCCTTGGAGAAATTGTCTCTGTTGAAAAAATTGGGTCTACTGATCAGCGACCGTTATATAAGAGACTAGAAAGGAGGACAGAGCATTACGACTGGTAGTATGAGTGTTACAAACCCAGTCACAATACAGTATTTAAACTTCAGTCAACAAAAAATCATTCATTTACCTTAATATCCTGGGGAAAAGAACCTTTGGCCAGTTCTAGTGTCCGCCCTCTCACACGAGACCAGTTATTAGCTGCCACAGCATCTCTGGACACAGGGTTTCCGTGTGTAACAGTTTCAGAAGATGAGTGGGGTTCTTTAATGCTGTCAAGTTTGAAATCTGACATGTGACAGTTAGCCACAGTAATAGTACGTATTGAGCTGGCTTTTCTGTTGTAAAACTTAAACAGACGCTTCACAATGGGCTTTTTTTCAGATTCAGATTCCTGCCATGCCTTGTTTAACCACAATGCTGAACAAGAAACTAAATGTCCAAGAAAATGAAGTCTCCCAGACAGCAGATATTCATCTGTGTACCAGGTACCAAAAATATCATATGGCTTATTCAATACACGACACTGGAGAGTAAAATTTCCTAAAAGAAATAGTCATTTAAGATTAAATAATAAAATATCGAAAAAAATAAGAAATTTCAACAATTTTGCTCAGATAAGTTTTTCAGAAGTAGAAAAATAAATACAGCAGAAAAATTTTCAAGAGTTTTTATACTAATATTTATTCTACACAATATCTTATGTTAAATTTCATCAACCACAAACCATAAAACACAGATTACGCCACTATATTGAGGTCGGAATTTCAGGGCTGCCACTGGATGAAAACAAGAAAAATAGTTGCTTTAGTTGCATCATATATGAAAAAAAAGTCTCCTAAATAGTCTCCAAGATATATAAAATAGTGGCTAACATCATATCCTCTTCGAATATAATTTTAATTACTTGTGCTGTAATAGCATAAAATTCAAATAACATGCAGTTAGATACTCATATTTTATAAAAAATGTACATTTATTTGAGGATTTGCAAACAATATATTCTTTCACACTACGCATAAAAACAGGTAGTTTTATTTTTATCTGTTACAGAACAGTTGAATTTGAAACTTGAATTTCCTTTCTCAGTTCTAATTTGCAGCTGCTTAGTTTAGATATTTAAAAAAAAAAGAAATATTGCAATTTAATTCCGTTTTATTTTGTTTATTTTTCATAACTGACACATTTCCAAATTTTAATGCTATCAAAAAAATTATGATCACAACTCGACGAAACGAATATCACCATATACCTTTTTTTCTATTCTAAATAGCTCTAAAAAAATTAACAACACATTTGGAGTAATTAAAGACAATTTTTTTAATTTTGCTACTTCGTTCAAATTAAAAGAGGGGAAAAAACGTAATCCTCAAAGATATTACATTAGCGTTCTGAAGCAGGAGGAGCATTCACGTAGAGCGAATACCAATTCCATCAGTTTGATTGGTTAAATATGCCTGTCATGCTTTTGACATCAAACAGTGAGAAATAATAAAGTTAGGATCAAACGAAAGAGCGGCAAAAAAAGTGGGGGAAGGGGGAAACTCATGAAGCTATTCTTCATTTTAGTCGTTTTGGCTTAAAAAAGTAGCCGATTTTAAGCAACTCATTGCAAATTAGTTGTTTTTACTCATATTTCTTCTAAAATAGTCGCCATAGTTGCTATTGCTTTAAAATAGTCGTTTTAGTCGCCTCTTTAGTCTCCTATGGCAGCCCTGGAATTTAAAAAGAAGGAAAATGCTATTTGAAAAAGCAATGTCAATGATTTTAATCAAATATAAATATGAATAAGTATAAAAAACAAAATGCTACAGAAATAAATGATTGAAAATAATTGTATTTCAAAAATCCTAAATTTCACCATGGTCAAACTTTTATAAACTCTGTTATTTTTAAAATAAATTTGTCTTGTTCTCCCCTCTTTTATAACATCATATTTTGCATGATTAAGGGTTTTATTCAAAAACAAGATAGTTCAATTTTTGAGGTTTAAACTATTTTAAGATTTAAAAAAAAAAATTATAAATCTAGTAAGAATGTAATACTAAATCTAGAAAAGGTAAACATTTTTCGGTAAATATAAAAATTAATAAAACAGAAATATAGCACTATACAAAATAAGCTTGAAGTTTTCAACTAAAATTTCCTATCTTTCATTAAATATTATGACAGTAAATAATATTGCAACTATAAATTCTATATTTCTGTTGGGACTTTCTGAAGTCTGGAAAATAGATTTTCAAAGAGATAAGCTTTAAGGCAAAGAAACATCAAAGCCTGTGTTGTTCAATAAAAAATGAAAAATAATTGATAATATTAATTTTTACTTTATGACATCTTGTTATTTATTAAATGACTTTTAATTAACGAAAGTGTGTTTAGCATAATAATCTACAAGTCACTAATAAAATGAAATAAATAATGAAAAAGTAAGCAGAGTATATGCTTCATTTTCTCTTCCATGAATGCAGATTTCCTCTTTGAATTCTATTTGTAGAGAAGAATTAGGAGTTACAAATATTCAGATGAAAAAACAAATTTTAAATTGGAAAGGAAAATTGACCCCATTTAATAAAAAGAAAAAAATATTATTAAAATGTGAAACATATTTATCACAGGGTTGGCAAGCTTTTGACACATGACGGTTTTTACCGTCATGTCAAAAACCTCTTTGTCAAAAACGTCAAACTGTAAAAAAAAAACATAGTTTTGTTAAAACTGCATTTTTATTTGAGTTTAACTGCTTATAATTTAAAATTAATTCATTTTTGGGCAATAAAACTAGAAAAAAAGTTGTTAAAAATTATTTAAGAACAGATTCTTGCATTTTCCCAACATGAGTATATCAAAACATACTATTTGAAGTAAAATATTAGGATACTAAAAACAATTTCAACATTTCCAAGCATCATTTTGTTTGGCATATTACATTACTGAAGAATGTCAAGATTGATTACTTTCATTCTTAAAATCTTGCTATGAGAAACACATGTACACATAAAAAGAAAGCCTCATAAAATAAACTTTTCTTATCAATTCTGCTTTCAATATTTTACACAGAAATGAGACATGAAAAAGCCTGGGAAATCCTTTTAGAGTTTCCTTGCAACATTGCACTAACCTTTTGTTATCATTATCATCTATATCATTTTGTTATCATATCCCTCTATATTTCTATATGAATGTATTATATCCTTCTATAAGAATACATGTATATAGTTGCAAAATCAATAGCAATCATTTACAACATTTATTTATGAAGGCAATTATGTCAAAATAATATATTGTCCGCTATATGCCATAAATTAAAGAAAACAGTAGGCTTTGACAGTTTTTACCACTGTCATGTCAAAAACCAGTTATTGACGGCAAAAACCCAACCCTGATTTATCATTTACCATAGATTTTTGAATGAAAGAAAAAAGAAGCTGTTAATGGGTGTTTATTTTTTCAATCCCTTATTCAGCTGCATAAATATTTATTGTTAACAACTGAAGTTTGTTTTTCTTCAACTGCTCTTGTCTTTTCAATAATTCCTAAGTGTGCTAATTGAAAAGACAGAATAAATGGTTAATGCATCAAGCAAAAATAAAATTTTCCATTTGTAACATTTTGAACAAAATAAACGTTTAAAAATGGAATATTTTTTCGAAAAAAAAAAGCTGTTTAGTGATTGTTAAAAAAGGTTTTAGAAAATTGAGGTTTCCTGAAAATATATACAAACCAGTCTAGATGTGGGACTTTCTACTGTATTTGAAAATAATATCTTATTTTCTCAGTCTAGAAAAACATAAATTATGTGCTATAAAATTGCTTATGCTGCTGAATGGGGAAAAAAATTATCAAATGAAAAAATTATCCCAATATGTATGAATAATTTTAAAAAATTTGAAAGAAAAAGATTAAATATTTTTAAACAATCGTTATGACTTTATTTAAAAGTGTTACATTTGGGGATCATTTGCACTCTTTTTATTGGTATTATTATAGCAAACAACTTACTTTGAAGATTGAATACTGCAATCTCTCCTGATGCTGTGTGAGCACCAAAATGAACACCAGATACTAAGAGAAGAGTGTCTGTTTCATTGAACTGAGAAAACTGTGTGTAGTTCCAACTGAAAGACTTCATATCCGTACTGTGACAAACTGTTGCCGGGTAGGTAGCATTCCACACCTGAAATATCACATTAATTACGATATTTTCATTCATCAGGTATGACACAATAAAGGTCACTTCTGGAATTTTTCTTAGGAGAGATATTATATATCACAATTACGTTTTAAACTTTTGTTTTTAAACAAATATTACTTTATTTATTTCAAAAAATATTGAAAGTACCAAGAAATCTTTTTACAAAAATAAAAAAAATGTGTCTTCAGTACGAAACAAACTTAACAATTTGATGAAAGCTCGGAAAGACAACCCTTGTATTAATAGTTCAAAAAAAAAAAAATAGTCTGAATATCTTGCGGTTTTAAAGTAGGAACATAAGGTAAAATGGAGAATACTTGCCAGTGATAAGACGAGCAGTAGCTGGTCGCCCACAACATGCGTTTGTTGAAAAATTTTATTTCAGATTTTAGCTTTAACAAAGCTTTTCAGTTATTAAAGTTGGTCTAAGTCCAAGTCCATATTAACTCCAATAATCTGATAGTCTATTTCCAAGTACTAGATAATTAAACTTTGAACAAAAAGAAACTAAACACTTTCATTCTAAAGAGCTCAAAAGTGAAGTGAAATGAAAAACGTAGCAAGTACCTCAAGTTACAAACATTTGTTCTCCTGAACAATTGCTCATAGTATTTTCTGTTTTTATTCCTCTCTTGATCTAGCAATTTTTTATACTTTCTATGACTTTTTCTTTAACTTGGATATTAAAAGATTCTGGTCATTTTAAATTATCTTAGATAAGACACAATACATAGAAACCTAATTTTAGTTCGAAGAAGAAAAATATGTTGAAGACAAGAATTTAATTTTTGGAGACTTAGATTCAGATTTATAAAACAAAAGAGAATAATTTTCTTCAAGATTAACATCCATTACTTTGAAACTACATCATCAAAGAGAAAAGAAATTTCAAATTCCTTGTAATTTAATTCATTTTTACACCAAAATTGCAGCATTTAATTCAGAGTTAAAATTTTTACTAGCCAGCTTGCGAGTGGTGGTTGAATATTTAAATCGGGCAAGTAAGTTTTGTCTTGCGAAATATTGCATTTCAAATCAAACTATCATAATTACATCAGATTTTTACAATAGACTTGATTGGGTCTCAGGATTCTAAATTCCCTAAGAAGATCTGCTCAGAATTTCTATAAATACAGCACAGAACCCGTTATCCGGAAATCAGAAAACCGGAAAACCAAAAAACCGGAACGAAATTCGATAAATTTTCTCGCCATTTAAAAAAAAAAAAAATTTTTTTTTCCTCGTAAGATTTCGCGATTTTTCTTTCTTTTTTTAAAGATGTTTACCTTACCATCATTTTGGAAATAATCATTAGTGTATTACTTCATCGTTTTTTCTTCTTTTTAAGATTATTTCCAAAAATATATATTTTTTTAGTTGGGTTTAACAATAAAAAAACGGCTTTTTGTAGCGATTCAGAAAACCGGAAAAATCAGTTATCCGGAATAGCGATGGTCCCGACCGTTCCGGATAATCGGTTCCCTACTGCAGAAAATTTCTATGTTTCTTCAGAAATGCTATAATAGAGTTTGACCATAGAGCTGCAACTGACAAATGGTATTTAGCACAAAAGGCAGTGGTAAATAAATATAAAGTGCACGCTATAGGATGGGGGAAACTTTTCATGATAAATTCTGTTTCACATGAATTAGTAATTATTAATTTAAGCAAAAGAAATGTGAGATAATGTAATGCAAGAATAAACCATAAGTTTCAAATGCTGAATTTTTTTCAAAATATCAAAATGTGTGGAAATTATGACAGGATTGGATTACTTAAGATTACATAATCTACCTAATTTGTTTGTATTTTGATTTTTTTAACTAATCATTTGAAACTT
Source organism: Parasteatoda tepidariorum (assembly GCF_043381705.1). Taxonomy (NCBI): domain Eukaryota; kingdom Metazoa; phylum Arthropoda; class Arachnida; order Araneae; family Theridiidae; genus Parasteatoda; species Parasteatoda tepidariorum. The sequence continues at coordinate 29,204,354 of NC_092205.1, read as the reverse complement.
TCTGGTTTACATTCGATTTACATGAACTCACTGTTTTTTAAACCTATCACAATAACGTTTTAACTTTCTACATTCTTTTCTAATTTTAATCCTCAAAAACTTCTTTATACTAAATCTGTAAATATTTGAAAAATAGATGAGCAAAAACTTCAGTCTAACTAGTACCTTTCAAACTGAAATTTCAAGCCCTGGTTTAATCCATCTGCACAAATTATTCCGTTTCATCCTTAAATACTTGTCTTTTTCCTTAGAATAATACAAATTCCTCTAATTTTCTTTCATTCAGTTAAAAGAAATACATAATAAAATCACTTAAAAAAATTATCCGACCAAAAAATATTTTGTCGAATTTCTCATTTCCTAAAAAAGATTAAAAATTACAGTTTCAGTAAAACCAAACTTTATCTTATTTGTTATTTTATGCAATCAGGCAAGATTTTCATAAATAATTTATGAAAATTCTCACCCCATTCAATTAAACCAGGGATTATAAATCTGCAACTTTGTTTCTTATTTTTTATGATTACAAAAGTAAACATTGAAAATATGATTATTTTACAGAAAAATACTCTCCTCCCCAAATTTAAAAAATTACTTCTTTGAATAATTTAAAATATCCCTTAAACTCACATGTTTACATTTCTTTTGAAAAGGAGCAGGATGCCTTCAATAAAATAGGCATTTTTTTCTACAAAATGGCATTTTCAAGGGAGAAAAAAGGCACTTTTTTCTCATGTAAAATAAAACTGCCAAATTAGATTTTTTACCATAAAATAATCATCACTTTTTCAATCCTAACTAGGGTCCAAAGTAAAAAAAAAATTTTTGTTTCGAAATATTTATGATATGTTTTTTCCCATTCAAATTCTGATTATGTATAAAATGTAGGACAGAATATTTCGTGACTGGAAACATCATTTATTGGATTTAAAAGCCAGTAAAGACCTTTGTAATGTTACGAAATTGTGGCACCTAGTTGAGTTACAACCAGTGGAGTCCACTCCTCTCCGAAAGCTCTGTGCCTAGAGCCCTTGAATTTCTAAATCATGTCTGGATTATCAATAATATTGACCACAAACAAAGAGGGAAATAATTTCATTACCTTAATATAACCATCCTTAGAGCTGCTTGCAAACATCTCTCCATTGTGTGAAAAGCTGACATGAAGCACCTGATGAGTGTGTTCAACCAGCACTTCAGTCTGATGTGTTGGTGTGTGATACTTCAGTCTCTTGTATTCATTGAACCAAGAATACTTACCAGGTGCTATTGGAATATTCTTGTCAATTTTAAAGTCATTGTGCAAAAGTCTCTTCCACAACAGTTCATCATTGGCGAGACGATGCCAATTCTTGCAAGTTTTCCTCACATTCAACAGATCTTTTGCACTTAAATGAGAAAAAATATACAATAATACTGGATCCGGGGTTATGTGCCATAATTCCGAGGCTTCCATTTTTTTTATTTTCAGACTAAAAACATCATTTTACTTAAAATACATTCAATCAATTCTGAACAAATCTATCCACTCTAAAAAGTATCCAGTGCAAAAATTCAACAAATTATTATATAAACAACGAGGCAAGTTTTTAATTATGGATATACTTTTTATTACCACAATTCTATTTTATAAAATACTTTTAACGTAAAACACAGCCTAGTTAAATCTCGGACAAATTGCAATTGCGTAAAATATTGATTGGACATTAATCTGAACAAATAAGGAGCTTAAAATTATTACGAAATACAGGAATTTTGCTATGAAAAATCAATGTCGTTATTGTATTTCTTGGATAAAGACGGGCAAGTAAAAATAAGTTTCATCAGAGAAACTCTTAAGCTAAAATACTCAAAAAATGAAGCAATTAAATAAGCTTCAACATATGCTGATCTTATAAATTAGGAATAACCCCAATTTTAAAATTATTCTTGTTTTTCGAACGTTTCCTCAAGCCGATTTCCAAACGTAAACAGATAAAGCTTAGCAGCTGATCGTGCAGCTATTTTCGGTTTTGGATCCTCGACATCAGCGATGCCTAAAAATAAAACTAAAAAAAAAATTAAATATGCAAAAATAAAAAAGGAGTGAAATTTTCTTTTTTGGGTTTTAAATTATGCCTTAATCTTCTTTATTATGAATTTTTTCATATGTATTTATTTTAAAAAAGGGCACCAAAGATAAATAGCAAAATTAACAATACTTAACTGTAATCGAGATTTTAACTGTCACAACAAGTCAGTTCTAGTGAGATTAGCGTTAGTAGAGTGCGTGGAGTTTCTAAGTGGTGTTTGTAATTTAATAATAAATAAATATATATCTATTTATTTGCCTGTTGATTAAATATTTGTAACTTGATAAGGTTTTGAATTAATTCTGAAGCTAGTCATGTATGAGGCTGAAGATGGTTAGCATTTTTGTACATTCTTATTGATAGAATGGAGCAGTGATTTTTTTTTTACCATTGCTTCATCTAAATAACTTTAAAACTTGTTGCGGAATTTTTTGTTTATTCGGGAAGATTTCCGTATCATAATCTGCTGCTATTAACGCAACCGATCACGGTTTGGAACTAACACCGAATAATCGTCAATTCTTGATATTGGCCCCAGGAAATTAATAATTAAAAACATCACAGAAGTCCAACTCTTAGTCACCCCCGGTCAAACCTCTACATATTTTTAAAAAAATATGCAAGTTTGAAATCCGTTTTGCACCTTGGCATTTGTAGTTAACGCAACACACCCTATACGGAAATATTCCATAATTCAACGCCGTGGTGATTGTAGTTGGCGCAACAGATCACTATTCGAAAATATACTCGTTTATTTAATGTGTTTGTTAAATTTAATTTCTGAGTAGTTTAAATTAATCTGGTTAATTCTCTGACGTAAAATTAGAAAATTTAGACACTGGCATCAAAGTGAAAAACTTGGTTGTCTTTGCCTAAACTTTTTATTTAGTGATTCAGGGATTAGTTTAACTTTTTTTGGACTGTAAGAGTGAGAAAGAAATGTTACCCCGGCCCTCATACTTCTAGAATATACCTACTAAAGAGAATGTGAGATGGTAGTAAAGTAATGAAATGAGATTACGTCTATGTGATCTTGGGTCACTAGTGTGTGAAAAGCTCATTTTATCTGTGATAATGTGGGTCATGAAGGATGAATCACTCAATAATCTATATGCAATCATGATATAGAGGAGTAGAAGTATTTTTGTACCGTTAAATGTCGTACAATCTACATACGCTAAGGTGTTAAATGAATTTCAAACTTGCACATTTTTCTAAAAAAGCATGTAGATGTTTGCCCCGGGGGTGGCTACAAGTTATACCTTTCGAGTTGGTCCCTGAACAGTCTGCACACCTTAATGCGAAGCCAATAATTCCGGATTTGAATCCCGCTCAGGGTATAGATGTTTCTCTCTGAGTGAATGTGGAAAGGGTCTGTGGTGTGAGTAATGTTGCTTGCCTCCATGACTTAGGTTCACAGGTGCTCTACGAGTAGTGATAAATGAGCAACAGTTCTGGCTTCCTGAAGTTCAGCACCTGCTGTTAGAAAAAAAAAATTCACTGAGCATTATCTATAAATCATGATTATAATTTTTGTAAAGACGGTTCTCATGACAATTTATAACAGGAGTAATATAATTTATAATAGCATGATACTAGGTGGGTTTTTTCGAGAGGTTATATTTTATAATAAAATGAAATACAAACTACATACAATGAAATATCTATATTTTCTTTACTTCTATATTTTGTGCTTTAAATTTTTTAATGAATAAAAATAAGCAATCCATACAATCCTGGATAAGAAAAAAGGGTAATTTACTACAAATAGAAAAGAGGCAGAAGCAATTAAATAAACTGATACTTTAGATAGATTAAAATGCTTTGAATATTAAAGAAGTGAATTTTAATATTTTGATTTATTAAAATTATCATATGTTGTTAAGCTGAAGCATATGTTTGAATTTAAAATGAATACACTCTGAATCTTTGTCCTTGTTGTTTCTTTTGTCTGTGCTACGGAAAAATAATTTTTCTTTTCTTTTAACAATTATAAAAATAAAAAAAATGAATAATTAACTATTACAATTTTAAAATTATGAATTTAAGATTCAATCTGCAGTTGTTTTCTTAAGCTATAGACCGAATTGCAAACAAATTTTTTGTATAAATTTATTTTTAAAATAAAAAATTTTCTTCAGAAAACTTTGATGAAGATGAGTCAGAAGAAATAACTGCCGATTTATGGCAGGAAGCCTGCTGGATTGTGATCAGTGCCTATTTTGATGAGAAAGGTCTGGTGCGTCAACAGCTGGACTCCTTTGATGAGTTCATCCAAATGTCTGTGCAGAGGATTGTCGAGGACACCCCTCAGATAGATTTGCAAGCTGAAGCGCAACATACAAGTGGAGAAGTAGAAACTCCAGTGAGTCAATTTGTTTTTATCAATGTTTTACTTAAGTAATGCTCTTTTTTCTTAAATAACAATAGAAATTAGTCAATGAACCTTGAGGTTTCTTAGCAAGATTTTATTTTATGATAAGCATGAGTTCTGTTATACTGAAGACATCTTAGTTCTCTTTTATTTTTCTGTATTGAAAGTATCCTTACACTGTAAGTATAATATTGTTGTATAAGTCACAGTATAGTGGATTTGTGCCCTCTTTTCATTACATTCCAGTCCTATCTGCAAAATTGGATGAACGTTCGTAAACTATGGACATAAGCATGTCAATCTATCAAGTAAGGCTAGATGATAGTTTGAATGGCAAAAATAGAAAATAAAGTAAACATGAGGGGTGACAAATTTAAAAAAAAAAAAATTATAGATTCGAGCTATCAATGTTTTTAATTAGAAGTGATCTGCATCAAAGAAGAGCAGCAATGTAATTTGATGCTCAAAGTTATAATTTTTTCTTTCAGCTATAAATTATAAAGGAAAAAAAAACATTATATGTGTATGAAAGAAGGTGGATAAAGACTGAGTAGATAAGAATTAAGGACCTGTTGAGGCTAAACTGTACAGCTTAGAAACTATCAGGTTTTTTTTTTCAAAATATTCATTTAAGGCTATTTGTGCTTTGAGGAAACGGCCCATAATAAATTTTGTCCTGTAGCCTGTAAAATCTCTGTTCAGTGTTGAACATATTTATATTCTTCCTCTGCTGCACTGCAAGCAAACGCAAAAGCTTCCTAGCAAACACAAATCAGGTGAGGGTTGGCTAGACCTTGTAGCTACCTTCAGAGCAGAAGTTATCAAAGTGCAACTATTAGACTAAACTCTTATTGTATGTTAGGAAATGAATCTTTAATGGTATAAGCTGGACTCAAAATAATTTTTATAAGTGTGAGCCGATAAATATGGCTGGTTTAAAAACATCAGAGTTGGTGTAGGAAAGCAAACTTATCTACTCGGACTCCTCAATTAATCAACAGCAACACGCCAGTATGCTAGGTCTTTCATTTTAACTAGTAAAGTCTAATTCAAAGTTCGTCTCCTGTAAAACAGAATTAATTTAACAGTTGTGATACCCAATGTTAACCCACTATCTGGTCTTGCCCTACTCTTCCCTTGATAGTTTTGATATAATTTTACTGGCATAAATCTGCTATTGTAATATTTTTTGTCTCAACTCCAGAAAAATTAGGCTACCCATGGGTTGTGTCATAACTTATTTTTTGCATCTTTTTAGCTTTTAATATATTTGGTGCACTATGGCAAAGAATGAAATCGCTGAACACATTTATTTAAATTTGTAACTCTGTATGCATGAGTGTATAAATTTTGTGAATTTTATTATTTTTAGTAGTCATTCATACCAATTAAAAATAAGTTACTAAGCTTTAGATCATTTTCAAATTCTGATTCATTTTTGAGACTTAAAAGAGAGAGAAAAAGTTTGGAAGTCAAATTATGCATACAACTTATAAAATTGTTCAATTTAAAAAAAAATTAAAATAATTAATTTTTCATATAATTATTTTCGAGAAAACAAGCTTTATAATTCTTATAATTTTTTGATTACTTCATAAGACTAACTTCCAGCCTGAAATAAGGAAAAGTAAAATATAACTAATAAAATATAATTCTAAAAATTTTTAAATCATTTTCCAATCTTGCATTTCAAAAGTCAGATATCATTTGTGTCTCATACATTATTTCTTTTATTAAATGTAGATGTAACTTTCTTGGCTTTTTTTATTTTAGCCTCGATACTTGGTTAAATTTGAACAGATCTATTTATCCAAACCAACACATTGGGAGAAGGATGGTGCTCCTAGTCCTATGATGCCCAATGAAGCTAGGCTGAGAAATTTGACGTAAGATAAAACCTAGTTATATACTTTATTTACAATTCATATTTTCTAAAGGAAAGTTATCCCCTCTTTGCTTGAAGCTTAAGGAATTCATTATAATGCACGACTCAAAGGGGGAAAAAAGAGCTCCCCATATAACTTGATATGAATGATCATATCACGATACAATTTCCATGATTCAAGGGGAGAAAAGATGCTTTTCATCTGAATAATCATTAAATTTATTTTTAATTTTTATCAATTTTACAAAAATAAATTGCTATTAGAAAGTTCTTACTTATAATCTTTAAACTTATAAAGTCATAGCTATATTGGAAACTTGTTTTAAATATCTTTAAAAAAAAACATGCAAATAATTGGGTAGGAAGGAAACGCCACCTGGAAGTAATGATTTGTTTCTGTCAAAGCTAAGAATGTGAAACTAATTTGTGAAAAAATCTATTTTATGTGCCTTGAAGTTTTTCAGATTATCACTTATGCCAGCAAATCTTTGAAATTCACCTTAAATATTTTTCATTGTGTACTTAACGTAAAACTCCTTTATTTTTTCAAAAATCCTGGTTTTTCGAGTTAAAAAAGTATTTTATAGGTTTTTAAAGTTTTCAACTTTTTATAAATTTTAAAAATTCTTTTTTTTTCTATTAATGCAACTAGTTTAATAGGAAAATTAATAAATTAAACTTAAAAACGAAAATGTCATTTTAAAAGTTTAACAAGTTTTTAACTGTGTTAAAGTGCGTATAAATCTCCTTGACAATTTTAACTACAAAAATGGAATGAAAAAATTTAAGCAATAGTAAGCGAAATAATGTTTCAAATAACTAATATAAGAATACAAATATTATCACAAAAGATGGTAATTAAAAGTACTTTATTTAGCATATTGTCTGTGTGTTTAGCAGTCGTCTAAGATACTAAACCATTTTTAGGAAAGAAAATGTTCTTTTTTCTTATTTCATAAATTTTGATTCGATATTAATTGTTTATTGTGGTTCTCTTTTAAAAATGTTTGTGTTGTTGAAGAAAAAAACATAGTAATTTATATTTTGCAATAAGTGATTCAACTTCAGAAAGGCTGAGGGTTGCTTTGTAATTTTTTTTTTTTTTTTTTTTTTTCCATTTTAATTTTACTTCACTTTTGCCTGCAGTTNTTTTTTTTTTTTTTGTAACAAGATTAAAGGATGAGAGCAGCAAAATTTTAACCTTTGAAAACAGTATATAACTGAGGAGCACCATAATACATATATATAGATAGATGGCTTGAAACCTACAGTTACTTCCCTCCTGTATAGAAAAAAATCCAAAATACTGATTCTTCTGGTTTTTAATTGTTTACAAACAAGCCGCATTTTATTTGTTGTATCGTAATTTATTTGTTATTGAATTTATGCCTTTTGCAATTGAAACATCATTATTAGACCGTGTATTATATTCAACCTCCTTATCTAGTTATTCTGCTCCACTTTATGTGGATATCACAAAGACTGTCATTAAAGAAGGTGAGGAGCCAGTAGAAACTCAACTTCAAAAGAGCTTTATTGGAAAAATTCCTATCATGTTAAGATCTACCTACTGTCTTTTAAATGGCCTCACCGATAGAGATTTGACAGAGTTGAATGAGTGTCCTTTAGATCCTGGTGGCTATTTCATAATTAATGGATCAGAAAAGGTAAGAAAAAATCTATTAATATAATTCAGGTAAAAGCTCCATTAACCGTTTTTCTCTTTTTTCAAAAAATATCTTCTATTTTTTTTAGGTTTTGATTGCACAAGAAAAAATGGCAACCAACTCTGTGTACGTCTTTCAAATGAAGGATTCTAAGTACGCCTATAAATCAGAATGCCGGTCTTGTTTAGAGCACTCGTCTCGTCCCACCAGCACATTATGGGTAAACATGCTTGCCAGAGGGGGGCAGGTAAGATGAATATCTTCTGAAACGAATTCTCCGTTATAGAAGCTTCCCTCCCTACAACACATATCAATTGTTTTTCAGGGTGTGCGTAAGAGCGCTATTGGACAGAGAATAATTGCTATATTGCCATACATTAAGCAAGAAATCCCCATCATGATTGTGTTCAGAGCTTTGGGATTTGTAGCTGATCGAGACATTCTGGAGCATATTATCTATGACTTTGAAGATCAGGAAATGATGGAAATGGTAAAATTTATTTATGTTAATGGCATTAGAAATGTTTCGATTGTGTATTCAGTATTTTGCATTAGCTCATATTTTTCTGAAAATTTCAAAAGTTCTATGAAATGTGAGTCTTTAGGAAGTAACAAAAAAATATGGTTACAACCAGCATTGTTAACTTTGTTGTTGCCCTTTACTGCATTTTTTTAATCACTGCCAATTTTTTTATTTAATTTTACAATATTTTTTTTTTTTAATAAGGTTAAACCATCTTTGGATGAAGCTTTTGTCATTCAAGAACAGAATGTGGCACTGAACTTTATAGGTTCTCGTGGTGCTCGTCCAGGTGTCACAAAGGAAAAGCGTATTAAGTATGCAAGAGAAATTTTGCAGAAGGAAATGTTACCTCATGTTGGAGTCAGTGATTTCTGTGAGACTAAGAAAGCTTATTACTTAGGGTAAGTTATATTGCTTCATATATGAGTTTAAGATGTGATTATGAGTACTTTAAACGAAATATTCCAGATTTGTAATGAAACAAATAGAAATTGAGGAATTTTCTCATTTAGATCCAATTAAAAAGATTAGGTTTCTTAAGTGTTCTGTTGCACCATGGATGCTCTGTAAAGATTGCGCTCCTGATTAATATATTTGATGTAGTTTTTTGGTATTTTTAAATAAAAAGTGTCAAAAACCATTTTAATTGAAACAGCTATCTGAGTTACTTTATCTATACCAGTGATTCTGTTTATGAGCTATAAGGCATCAAATGCGCCAAAAAATCATTGATGGGGTGCAAAATAAGTTATGATGCATTCTCTGAGGCATGCAATTTTCCAGCGTAGAATAAAACTAAGCAGTACCCTAGTAGATTTATGTACACAAAATTATAACCAAGCTGTAGATGTATATAAAAAGATTATGTATCCTGATGTATATAAAAGAAATCTTTTTATTAAAAGTGAAAATTAAAATGAGTATCAAATTACGTTGTTGCCTTTCCTTGAAGCGATTGGTTGTTTAAGCAGTTTTAATTAAAAGTTTTGACTGTCCAAATATAATTCCTTTTTTGATTTTGTAATTTTTTGTTTTATATATCAATAGATTGTGATAGATTTGTTATATGAATGCCATATTAATAGATAGATAAAGTGGTATAGAATTTTTATTTTAAATAGGGACCTGCTTTTAATAAGAAGAGACCCAGTGTCGAAGTTCTGAGTTCTACGGAACTGCAGTTTCCGAAGACTAGTGAAATCACTGCCATATCATAAAGTTCATTCTCAACCCTAGTGGGTGGTCAAATCCCTCAGACAGTACTAGTAAAATTGCGATTATTTAAAAAAAAACTAATGTCGAACTGTGGGGGTTAGAGGTTTATAAACAAATAATCAAGCAAAATAGATTGAAGTATATAAAATTATTCTTTGTAGTTAAAGAATTAATTACATTTTCTATCTCAACATGTGTTACTTGTTAAAGTATTTGTTATTAAAATTGTTTGTCTTAACAATGACAAGAAAAAACTGTAATACTAACGAAATTACTGTTTAGTAATGACGAGAAAAAATGTGAAATTAAAAAATTTATTTCTCCCAATTTGTTCGCAAGTAGCACGCCCCTGCTCTCTTTTTTTTAAAAATGAGGAAATCTTGTTATAATGTTCCATAGTTATTGCATCAGCATCGATTGGATAAATCTTCACTTATAGTTGGAATGGTACAAAATTACGTTATTGCTTTTATTTTTGAGAATTTTGCTTATTTTTTTTTAGATTGAATTAATACTTTTACTTCCTCTGTTTTTTTGTAAAGATTTGTTTGATTTCATGAAGTTGTGCAGTATTTAGGAGCTCTCTCTGATTTTTGGATGCTTATCTGTTAGTACATTGCATTACGAATAAAGTAAGTTCAGTTATGTAATGAAGTGTAAAATCTCCACGTCTGGAAATCCTCCCTATCCTTAAGCTTGGCTGAAGACACTTCTTTGTTAGAATGGACATTCTTTTTGTTTATATTATAAAAACGATGCAATGCTTAATTGATTGAAAGAAGCAAAAAAAAAAAACTTTTTCCACAGTGTTTATATTAATAACCTATATTAGTATATTTGGTTCCTATTATCACAGTGCCTATTGCCTCAGTACCTTGACTTTTAATTTGTTATACCTTTATTTTAAGTCCTACTTTAACGTATAAGTGCTGATCATAGTGGTACGTCGTTTAAGGTGTTAGACGTAGGTAAACTTTGCTTTCATTGCCTAAGCGAAATCTAAACAGAATGTTGTTGTTTTTCAGTTACATGGTTCACCGATTGTTGTTGGCTGCCCTGGGAAGGAGAGAGTTGGATGACAGAGATCACTACGGTAATAAGAGATTGGACTTGGCAGGTCCCCTTCTAGCTTTCCTCTTCAGAGGCTTATTTAGGACTTTAACAAAAGAAGTCAGGATGTATGCCCAGAAGTTCATTGATCGTGGGAAAGATTTCAACCTGGAGTTGGCCATCAAGACAAGAATCATCACAGATGGGCTGAGGTACTCTTTAGCCACTGGAAACTGGGGAGATCAAAAGAAGGCTCATCAAGCAAGAGCTGGTGTCTCACAGGTTAAATCTTTTTCTTAATGTATGACTTAAAGCAGACATTAATTCTTTTTTAGGAGAGTAAATTAGAAAGTAGTTAAAGTAAGCTATTGAAAATTTAATTTTAATATTTCTACATGTCTTATACTATTTTATAGCAAATTTTCTATGTTTAAAAAAGTAGTAATAATCTTGCTACAATCTTGTTACAAACTGCAGATTTGGATAGTTTATACTCCCTGCAAATATCAGCTTGATTGCATCCATTTTCAATTTTTCTGATTATGCCCATTTTATCAGCAATGGAGAACATTTTACAATCACTGCTCGCCATAGTTAAATTTGAGACACTTGTTTGCAGGATTTTTTTAACTGAACTGAGATAAAAAAGGAGTTGAAATGAGGGCCTTATCAACACATATTAGTGACCAACCCTTTAACTAATAATGAATAATTACTCATTCCCTCTGACAGAAAATGCATATTGATCCCACTGACACCTTACAGGTGCGTCATCTGCGCCTGGGTTGGAAACTTCTGCTTGGTTTGTTTAGGGATGGGAAAGTGAGGTAAAAGAAGTAAACAAGAAAAAATGCTTATCGCTACATTCCCCTCTATAAAATCAGTATATGTATTTATTTTGAAGAAGAAATTTCAAAATTACTACCAAAAAATGAAGAAAAAAATCAGTCGGAGACAGAAAAAAGTTCATTATATCCAACTTCCTTGCTTTTTTGGTTCTCTATATCCACAAAAAATATCACTATACGCACTGTAAACCGTGTTCACTATAGCGGGATTTGACTGTATTTTTATTTATCAAATTGATTATTATTGTAATTTAAAATTTGGATATCTAATTGATCTACTCACAAAAAAATTTTGAAAGGACGAGCAATGTTCAATCTTTCTAGCAAAATCTCTGAGTTAACCTGCCATATGTTGTATTCTTGTGGCAGATACCAGCTCTTGTGTCTTTATTCATTGATTAAAGTTCCTTTTATCACTGAGAAATTCTTAAAAAATATGGGGGAACAAGTAGCAGTATAGACAGATCAATCCGGATTTCAGTGAATGGCTTACAACTGCTTTACAAAATGATAATGCATTTAAAACTAGAGTTTAAAAAAATGTATAATAGTTTATAACTTGTCTAATGTATAAATGAAAGGAAGATAGTTTAATTACAAAATTTTGTAAATTTAATAACCTACAACAACTTAATTTATAAGAAATTATGATCTGTAAAAACTTTAATTCAAGAATTTTTTTTTTCTTTTAAATGGTGTTTTCTTTAATTATAAAATGGATTGTATTTGTTTGGGTTCTTAAAAGCTCCCTAATTTTCAATTAATAGGTCTGTAAGTACCTACTATTTTAGTCAATTTATTGTCAGCTTTGTTATGCATTCAATTCAAATCATCTTTAATTTTATTTTTAAAAAAAATGTTAAAAAATTGAAGCATTTTATTGGAAGTAAAACTATAATTTTGGTCATTGTTTTTCCCTTCCTATTCTGATTTTTCTTAAACATTTATAGATTTTAAAATGTGATACTTGATTATCTCTTAAACAAAAAAATTTTTTTAATTATGTAATAATTTATAAAATATTAAAAAAAAAATTTCAGGTGTTAAACAGGTTGACTTTTGCTTCAACACTTTCTCATCTAAGGCGTGTCAATTCACCCATTGGCCGTGATGGTAAACTAGCCAAGCCACGGCAGCTTCACAATACTCTTTGGGGTATGATATGTCCTGCTGAAACTCCAGAAGTAAGTCCTCTAAACAAATTTATATCTCTTGTAAAAAATAGTTCTGTTGCAGGGTTGACTAAAATCTATCTTCCTTAAATCAAAAAAATCTAATTTAGTTTTCCTTTTTATTTACAAACTAAAGTATCTAATAACATGACTTAGTTTAATATTATTTAAGGACAATATTAAAACTAAAAAAATTACATTTTGTTTACATATTACAAAAAACTAATCACAAAATAAATAAAAAAAAATTTATTTTTTTTTTTCCCCTAGCTTAGCATTCTTATGGATTGTAAGGATGGGAAGGCAATTTATCTATTAAATATCTGATGAAGAGTAAATTAGTTTAGATCAGAAAACATTACTGTACAAAAACAATTATTCTTAGTTATTCTGGTTAGAAAATCTTCCTTCATGATTGATATGCACTTATTTTTAACAGCACTTGTGTTTATATAAATATAAAAATGGGTATGATTAAAATATGTTCATTACAACTAATTTAAAATTATAGTTTAAATTTTATCCCTATCTTATCCACTTAGTGTATTTATTTAGTTCATTATGAAGTATAATAATTTTATATGCCTTATATTATTTATGTACCCTTTCATTATTTCTTTGTATATATCTTAGACTTAATAGTTTTTGGGTTTTTTTTTTTTTTTTTTAAATTAGAGGGTTTGAATTTTTTTTTTTTTTTTTTAAATCACAAGTTATTTAAAACATGATTTTTAATCATGCCAACTCTTTTCTGTTGTAGTTGTAATGCATATTAATTCTTTATAGGGGCATGCTGTAGGCTTAGTGAAAAACTTGGCTCTTATGGCCTACATTTCAGTTGGATCCCAGCCATCTCCGATTCTAGAGTTTTTAGAGGAATGGAGTATGGAGAATTTGGAGGAAATTGCACCTTCTGCTATTGCTGAGTAAGCCTAATTTTTTTTTAAATCATTTTTTAAACTCTTTTAAAGCATATTATTGATAATGTGTTGTCTGATTTTCTAGAGCCACAAAAATATTTGTAAATGGCTGTTGGGTAGGCATTCACAGAGATCCTGATCAACTGATGAACACTTTGCGTAAACTTCGTAGGCAGATGGATATCATTGTGTCTGAAGTATGTGTATATTTTAAAGTTCTTTCTTTTTTTGAGATGGTATTAGATATTCTTTGAATTCAGTCTACCTCATTTAGTCTTTTAATGTGGCTTGTTATGTTTAAAATGCTGCATGTCTGGTTAGCTGCAAACCATTACATGTGTTAATGTTTTTATTCAGTAAAAAATAAATTTAGTTGCATTTTGTAAGTACCAATAAAATGTTGATATTAGGTAACTTAACAAATTGATTTTAATATTTGTGCACATTTGTATCGTTGTCACTCCTTACACTTCTTAAATTTAAACAGTTTTTTTTTTTTTTTTTTTTACAATCAAGTCTTCTTTTTTTTGTGATCTGAAAATTTTTCATTCTATTTTGTGCTAACTTTAATTCCCATAAGTAGATTAAAAGTTCATTTTTGATGATACATCTTTAATGATAATAAGCCAATTTATGTTTTACTGTTAAGCAGTTAATTTGGTTGACAGTTAGAAACAGTTTTAATGAAAACTTGATTTGGCATGCTTATCTCTGTAATATAGTTTAAAAGTTTCAGCTTTAATCTAAACTTGATGCTTGACAGGTATCCATGGTAAGAGATATTAGAGACAGAGAAATTCGTATTTATACAGATGCAGGACGAATTTGTCGCCCACTACTTATTGTGGAGAATCAAAAACTTTTGCTGAAGAAAAGACATGTGGATCGCCTGAAAGAGCGTGAATACAACAATTACAGGTAATGATGCTTGATTCTCTTGTCTGGACCTATCTTTAGAACTTACCATTCCTTAAACTGTCTTGTTTGCTTTTAAAGAAATTATATTTACATCATGGGTGAGTGGAGGATTATATTTTATACTGACTGATCACATATTACTAATTTGTATGTAAACTAATTAATAACAAAAAAACTAAACTAGCTTAATAATTAGACTAACTTAATAAGATTTGAGACTTTTCTCTTCCGATCACCAAAGTCAAGCATCATCGGGTGTGGTCAGTACTTGGGAGGGTGACCACCTGGGAACACTGCATGCCCTTGGCATACCTTTTAGGGCAGAGATAGCCTGATTGGTAGGGCTCTGGCTCTATGTCCAAGAAGTCATGGGCTCCACACTCGGCAGCTGAAGACTCCAAATGTAGTAAATGGTAACTGATGCATGATAAATCTGTCGAGCCTCAAAGTCCTCCACATTCCCAAAACAAATCATATCTCTGGGTGTACTGATCATGGAGTTTCCTTGTCTTCCAGATTGGCTTAAAATTACGAGGCTACAGAGTTAACATTAGTAGTCGTAAACCCAAAATTGGGTCTGCTGTTCAACGACGGTTATAAAATAAAATAAAGACTTGAGACTGTGCATTACATAAAGTTTTATGTTATATTAATCCTTTTACATATTAAACTTACCTACTAAATGTGGCAATGTATATATGTAACAGATTAATTATGCTTTAAAGCAATTTTTAAATGGAAATACTATAAAATAAATGACTAAATATTTAATATTTACAAAAAAAAAATTAAGAGTTTAGAATTAACAGCCAACAAATTTATAAATTTTTAAGGGCTTTTTAGGTTATGTAAATGTGATTTATTGAAAATTGTGGGTAATAGAATTGTGTTATATAGATCTGAAACTATATCATAATAATTCTCTACTATTCAAGAGCAATAATTCAAAGTCATAAGAAATATTCTCCCATCCCCTTGTTTAAGTTTTCTTCTGCTTCCTATCCCCCCCACCCTCTTTGAACCAAGAAAGTAGTAATAAAGAAAATTAAAAAAAGCATTTGATTGCTTTCTTATTTATGTGCATAGATCAAAGTCTTAATCTTTGTGAGAGCTTCAAGTTCAGGTAATTTTAAGTGATTTCGTTCATAGTAACCATTTTACTTTTTTCAAGATAAGTAATTTTGGCCAAATTCTGACAAATCGGACGCAAATTGTTTGTTTTCCGACCACTTAACAATTTTTATTTATTAAAATTATTTTTTTAACCAAAGAAATTGTTTTAAATAACTTCAATTGTAATAAATTCAATGAATTTATAATATAGATTTTGTTTATTAATAATGAAAATATTTCACATTTTGTGTCATGCGCGGGATATATATTTAAAGTAATTGAAGTTATTTAAAACAATTTCTTTTTAACCAAAGAAATTGTTTTAAATAACTTCAATTGTAATAAATTCAATGAATTTATAATATAAATTTTGTTTATTAATAATGAAAATATTTCGCATTTTGTGTCATTTCGCAGGATATATATTTAAAGTAATTTTGTTCTGGTATTAATGCACATTTTCAGATATTAAATTGATATTTTGATGTCTTATCTTCGTATTGCTGATTTGCCACGGGAAAAAGAAAAAAATTTTAATTATACTTTTTGTAGGGAAAAATAATTGTTAGTGAAATTTAAATAATTTTATAAACATTTTTGTGAATTTTAATTTTTTTATAGATGCAATTGTATAAGTGGCTTATTAATTCATAATGCTACCTACATTAATATCTATTACCTTGCAAACAGTGAAAATATCTTGGGTATTTATAATGCTAAAAAAGCATAATTTCTTTATGTTCATGCAAAATACACAGTTATTAACTCACATTTTTCCATCAGTTTGATAATCTACTTACTAGTCGCTTGTGGTGGTCAGCCTGTTTGCCTACACAAACTGCCTCTGCCTACAAATACCACTGTTTTATAGTTGCAATTTTTGGTGTTAAATTTAAGTTATTCTCTTTTAATTTATTTTTGCTGATAATCTGTTTTAAAGAAAAACATTTTATACGGTTAGATATTTAAAGTAAAAAAATTGTAATGATTCAAAGATGTCATAAGTCTGCTGGTTTTAAAATCAGAGATAATTCTAAGAATATTTAATAAACAGAAGCATTATTTTTAATTTCACCAATTTTATTGCAGTTGGCAAGATCTTGTAGCAAATGGTGTTGTTGAGTACATCGACACCTTAGAAGAAGAAACTGTAATGTTGGCCATGACACCCGACGATCTTCTTGAAGACAAAGGCCAGGCCTATTGTTCAACTTACACGCATTGTGAAATCCACCCTTCTATGATTTTAGGAGTCTGTGCTTCTATCATTCCATTTCCAGATCACAATCAGGTTGGTGTTTTTCAGGTTGAGTTGTGTCGTGATCACTTGTTAGTTATGAAATCTAAGCTTACTTATGGTTTATTTTATTTATTTATTTTTTTATATCATTTGGGCCAAGTATTTCTTAAGTTATTCAAGTAAAAGAATACTATGTTCTACAGAATAGTGTTAAGTTGTGAATTATGATTACCCATTGGGTTTGTACATGGATTCTAGGAATTCATTAAAGTTTTTCTAGTTTTTTTCTTTTTTCAGTGAAATTCATTAACATTTATTGAGGACTAATGATCTCCACATGAAAATCTTTGCTCAAACATTTCGGTCCCAACTGATAAAATAACGCAAGAATGTCACAACTTCCATTATGCATTTTTAACTATCTGGAAAAAATTTTACAAAAGTATTCTATTTTCTAAAATTATTGCGATTTATGATAAATTTGTTTGCTCAGCCTATTTCTAAAAGCCTTATTCTTTTCTTTGATGAAAAAAAAATTCTTCATGAGAAGTTCCCGATTAATTTAGAAATTTGTTTGTTTTTTTACAGTCTCCTCGTAATACTTATCAGTCTGCTATGGGTAAGCAAGCTATGGGTGTCTACATCACAAATTTCCATGTTCGAATGGATACACTGGCTCATGTACTGTATTATCCTCAGAAGCCTCTTGTGACAACAAGATCTATGGAGTATCTTAGGTTTAGAGAATTGCCTGCTGGAATTAACTCCATTGTTGCCATCATGTCCTATACTGGCTACAACCAAGAGGATTCTATCATTTTAAATGCCTCTGCCATTGACAGAGGATTCTTTAGGTAACACTCTCTCTTTTGAAAAGAAGGAAAAAAATTAACATTTTACTACTTACAACAGCATAACATTTTTTACAACTAATAGCAGCTTACATGTTGACCCGTAAAACAGTAATGCACATTAAAGTTTCGAAAAATCAAAAAAAATTTCCTTGAATATTTTTTTTTTTAGTGGAATATTTTGCAGGCATGTAGTATGTAGTTTAAATATAAATTGAGAAATATATAAAAAAAAATTAAATGTACTTCTTAAAAATGCTAAAATGTAAACTGCAATATTTTAATAAAATTTCCAATATTGCCAACTTTCCTTAAATATTATTAAATAAATGCAAGACTCAATCTTAGAAATATAAAGATCAGACTCTTTATCCATCTCACTATAAAATTAACTGTCTGTAATATGAATTATCATTCAATTTATGACAGTACGTACACATTTATTAGTTTATTATTTATCACAAGTTTATTACATGCATGTACAGAGAAAAATAAATAAAATTAAAAGACAAAAGATATTTTCCATAAGAAAAAATATTTCTTGAAAACAGAAAAAAAAAATACTTACATGTGCTTTTGAATGAAAATTGAAAAGAACAATCAATCAAAAAACTCTAATATATTTAACATTTTCAAAAATAATTAAAGTTTGAACGGAATGTACAAAAATATTTATTTTCTGGCTTTTTCATTTTCCAATTTTTTAGTGTACTAGTCAAGTGCAAAAATAAACCTTGCACAAAGACAGAAATAATCAACTGATTTTTCTTCTGTTGCTTCATGAAAATAAAGATTTCAAATCTGTCTTCCATAAAATGAGTGCCATAAGAGTTACACCTTCCTTGAAGGTATTCATAGAAGTCCAAGCTATGAGTTTAATGCTGTGAAATTACTAGAATATTTCTTCTAAGCTTATACAAAAGCTTTCTTCTTTTACATATTCATTCAATCTTTACTTCAGATATGTGAATCAATCTAATAAGCTGAAAATAAAGTCCTTGTAGAAATTTTTTTATGTTGTTAAGGGCAGCTTTAATAATAACAAATTTTAATTAACAATTCTGTTATCGAAATAGAATACATGGGAGAAAGGTATTCTATTGCCATTGAAGCTTCCCTTCTCCAAAAAAATACGTAATTTTATTGACTCAGATTTTATTTTGAATGACAAAGAGGTTTAATTTGCGGTAAGAGATTAAATTTGCATAAAAAATACTTAGTTGTATCTTATAAAAAAGTGTTTTAATTCATGAATTAAAATAGATTTAAATGAATTAGGATTTATATCAGTTAATTGGGAAGCTCTGTTCAGGATATTTAAGGAGATAACTGCCCTCTGTCAACCTGCTGTATGATCACTGAACAATTGTAACAGAATTATTTAAATATAAACAAAGAATCCAATTGGACAATTCATGCCAGAAAATTTGCGCTTTCGTGTTTCTCAGATCACAAAACATGACATTATTGTCCTCATGAAATTTTTGTTTTTCAGATCTGTATTTTATCGTGCTTACAAAGATGCTGAACAAAAGCAGATTGGAGATCAAGAGGAACAATTTGAAAAGCCAACAAGAGAAACATGCCAAGGTGAGCATTGTTATTATTTATTTATTTTTGTTATGATTTGTTGTGTGCAATTTTTTAATATTTTTTCCCCATTTAAGGTATGCGTAATGCTATTTATGATAAATTGGATGATGATGGCATTATCGCTCCCGGTACCAGGGTTTCCGGAGACGATGTCATTATTGGGAAAACCATTACACTGCCTGAAAATGATGATGAGGTTTGTCATAAAATTTCACTATATCTTAATTTATTTGAAAAGATATATATATTATATGTATATATAGCACGATAAATAAATACAAAAAGAAAAATAAGGAAAATTAAATAAATCAATGAGTTTTATTTACTGTGCATAAGCTGCAAGTATATCGAACTCATAAAATAACAGTTTTTTACTTGATATTTTTTACTTAATGTGTTTTTTTATTTATTTATTTTTTTCAAAAACTTTTTTAGTGCTCCTCACTCTATTGTATCGATATATTTTGCTTTGGCTATATTGATAAAATATAAATAAAAAAAAAACACTTCTTTTTGCGGATATAATCGTGTGAGCTGATGTTGAGATTATATCTTCTTTTTTTTCCGTGGATTTTTATTGAAGTTTTATTATTATTGCTATTATTTTGTTACTTTATTCTATTTTAATAATTTTCTTCTCCTCTTTTCATTATTCTGTAAGTGATTGTTTTCTCTATATTTTGAATATTATGTTCATCTCTGTGTTTTCAGCTGGAGAGCACTACTCGCAGGTTTGTGAAAAGAGATGCCAGCACGTTCTTGCGGAACAGTGAAACTGGAATTGTCGACCAAGTCATGCTGACCCTCAACTCTGATGGTTATAAATTTTGTAAGATCAGAGTGCGTTCTGTGCGTGTACCCCAGATTGGTGACAAGTTTGCATCCAGGCATGGTCAAAAAGGAACTTGTGGTATAACATACCGTCAAGAGGTATTCCATTGTTTTCCATTATCTTTAACTTTTACGGCCTAAGCTCACATTAAAAAAAAATTTCTTCAAATTTAAATTTTATTCTTTCTTTAAAAAATGGTGGAGAATTTAAGAGTTATCTCATCTTACAATTCAAACTTTGTTCTGCGATTCAAAGTATTTTATTCAGGGTCCTGAAACCAGCATTAACTAAACATTATAACTTTTAAGGGTGGCCATTGTTAAATTTGCTTCACCCAGCCACTGGCCAATAGTCAAATTTCCTAATTTTGCACTGTAGTCGGCACTCTTTCTGAAAACCTGGAATTCTCGTTGAATTGGAAAAATCCCATCATTTAAATTATTTTGTTGAAAATTTTGTCCTAAAAGTTTCTCTGGATAATAAGCTTTTTCTAAATAAAGAGGGATTTGTGCAAAAATGATATTGTTAGCAGAGTGTTGCATTACTTATGTGTTGAACTTATTTGTTTCCTAGGATATGCCATTTACTGCTGAAGGATTGACGCCTGACATTATCATCAACCCCCACGCCATTCCATCTCGTATGACTATTGGTCATTTAATTGAGTGCCTCCAAGGAAAAGTTTCATCAAACAAAGGAGAAATTGGAGATGCTACACCTTTCAATGATACTGTCAATGTGCAAAAGATATCCAATCTTCTTCAAGAATATGGGTATCATCTGCGTGGAAATGAGGTTTGTACAATTTCTTTCTTTTTCTTAAGAAAAGAATTAAAAAATTTACATTTTTTCAGTGTTGCTAATTTATTATCTTCTTTCCTAACAGGTAATGTACAATGGCCACACAGGCAGAAAAGTGAATGCCCAGATCTTTTTAGGCCCCACCTACTACCAAAGATTAAAGCATATGGTGGATGACAAAATTCATTCAAGAGCAAGAGGTCCTGTCCAAATTTTGGTTAGGCAGCCTATGGAAGGAAGGGCAAGGTGACTCCTATTCTTTTTTCTCCCTTAATTTCTTCATATTTTATTGCCTAATTTGAACCATGGCTTTAATTCTATAATTACGTGCCATTAATTTTATATTAGCTTCGATTTCCCAAATGGTTAGAAAAGTAAGTTATATATTTTTGTAGATATTTATGTGGAACTGATTTGGTGATAATCTGAATTATAACAAAGATTGGTGTTTATCTAAATTTATCATTTAATTTTTTAACTTAGATTCATGTTTTTATTGCTCAGTCAATTTTAATACTCTTTCTGTATAATGATGATTCTCTTATTATTTTTCATTAAACATTTATTATGAAGAAAGAGCCTTGAAATTGAACTACTATTTTTCAAATGTACATGGAGCAGAAGCTCTTGGAGACTTTTACAGATTTATTTTCAGAAGACAAGTACACACATTTTTTACATGGAACATATAATTATTTCTTTCATGTCATGTGATCCATTATATTAAGGTTTTAATACGTTTTCTGTATTATGATGATCCTCTTTTTCTTTCTTTTTTTTTATTAAACATAAGAAAAGAGTAAAGAAATTAAGCTACTATTTGCAAATGTACATGAAGCAGAAGCTCCTGGAGACTTTCATAGATTTATTTTCAAAAAACAAGTACACACTTTTTTCACATAGAGCATATAGTTATTATTTCTTTCATGTCATGTGATCCATAATATCCAGAGTTCTTTGTTAGGGCTGACATTGCGANCTAAAGTAAGAGAGTGGGGAAGATGAAGAAATGTTTGTTTATTTTGATTGTTAAAAAGTGTCCGGGAAATTGACCCTTCCGGAAAAGGGACGTCCGGATATGGGACGTTACACTGTATTTTTAAACTAAATGTAAATGCTACTAAAAATGTGAAGTATGTGGTCAAAGAGATCTTCAGACTGTGCTTACAATATTTTGTTTTTTTATGAGGACAAAAAAGGAAGATGGGTTAAAATAACTCACAATGACTAAATTCAACAAAAAGCTAAATGAGTTCTAATTGAAGCTATTCCATTTCTCAAACATGAAATGTCTTTCCTTTTCAGAGATGGAGGTTTGCGTTTTGGAGAAATGGAACGTGATTGTCAAATAGCTCATGGTGCTGCTCAGTTCTTAAGAGAAAGGTTATTTGAAGTCTCTGATCCATATAGAGTTCACGTATGCAATTTATGTGGTCTTTTAGCCATTGCAAATCTGAAAAACAACACTTTTGAATGCCGAGGATGCAGAAATAAGACACAGGTAATTAACTTTTTCTTTACCTTTAAAAAGATGCTACACCATGGGATAAACCCTTTATGACAAATTCTGTTTCACATACATAATAATTTAAAGTATAGAAAAAAGAATACTTAACCAAACTCAATTGAAGCGTAAACCAAGAATAAAACATGAAGCTCTAAATGCTCTAATGCAAAATCTCTAAATGTAAATAAATTATTCAAGATTGTAGAGTGAGAAAGTAATCTTCTCTCAATGTATTTATGTTTTGATAAAAACATTTTCAGCATTTGAAGCTTCATGTTTTACTTATCATGTTTTGTTTATCGATATTTTTTTTTCTTTCTAAGTGAAACAGAATTTGCCATGAAGGGTTTCTCCAGAAATAAAGCATAACATTTTTACCAGTCAGATTAGTTTTTCATCTATACATTTTGCATTACCATAATGAAAAGTATATTTGTGACTTAAAGCCCTCTTAATATACTGAGAATTTAAATTTTTCTTTTAAATCTCTAAAAATAATGTATAAATTAGTATGATTCTAACATTAATTTAAATTTATTGGTTATGAAAATTCCACTGTAATGCTATTTTCACAATCCCAGTAAAGGTGAGAAGTAAAACAGAAAATTAAGTAATAAATAATAAAGCAAGCCTTATTTATAGTAATAAATTTGAAACATTTCTTTTTAAAATGTTTATCACATTTTCAGTTTCTTGCTATTCAAAAGTCTCTATTATTAAATTAATGAATATATTATAACTATCTAAAATTAATTCAATATCAAAACCATGAATTCAAAAATATAGCAAACATAATAAAATTTATCTTGTCTTTTACAACAATACTTTTGATAAATATATAGTTTCGATATTTTTTTATCCAAAAAAAATTACTTGTGTCTAAAGTATTTTAGATCTTACATAATAGTTAGCATGAAGTTTGGATTTTTTAAAATAATATAGATTTTCACATTCATGGCCGTTTTTCCCTCCGTTTAAAATATGCTTCACCTAATTTGGTCAAGATGATGTTCCCTTGATAAGTCCACAATTATGAACAATCTCTGATATTATAAACTAAATACAGTAAAACCTCGCTACAACAATATTTTTGTGACCAAATAAATATACTGTTGTAAAGGGATATAGTGTTATATCGAGGGTCTACTAACTTTGGGAACACATTAAGATTTTTTTTTAAATTTTAATGTTATATATGCAGGGGTCTGTCCAGGCCGAATTTACTACCGTTTAGCGGTACCTTCACAAATTCAGCTTTAGGAAACAAATTCAATTTTAAGAAAAACGGTAGTTTCACAAAATACTTTATCTTAAAATTTTATTTTTGTATTATTTTTTAATTTTGTTTTATTTGAAGCGATAAATCCACATTTTTACCATATTTTTGTGTTGATTTTTAAATATAATTTTTAATTTTTCACAAATTATGTCTAAATTTTCACAAAAAAGTCTCTCAGAAAAACCTAGGCAGGCCCCTGATATGTATTAAATGACGCCCGGTGGCTGAGCGATAGCTCTTCGCGCTGTCGTGCCACAGGTCTCTGGTTCGATCCTCTGGGCCGGGCAAGGTCGACTCAGCCATTCATCCATTCAGTGGGTCGATAAATGAGTACCAAGCATGCTTGGGAACTAAACACTGGGGGTTCCCCGTTCGGCTGACCACCTGGCCGGAACATCTTTTCTTGCACCCCAGAGCCCAAGGTCAAGAAAACTTAGATGGGCACAGTAAGCCTTGGCCCTCTATGGGCTGTCACGCCACTGAGTTAGACTTCTAATCCAAAGGACTTGTAATCCAATCCAAGTTTTGTTAGACTTGTAATCCAAAGGATACGTTTTTACATTCTTGAAACATCGGGGATTTCGGTATTTTCCGATAACAAGTAAGGGCAATTTCTCTGTCCCAGACGCATTTCCTTCAACTAGGACAGTCTAACGTTCCTTGCTCATTTTATCCCCTGAGCATTTTTCATCCTTAAACATCATAGTCTTATTTGGAAGACATTTAAAAAATAAACCCATATCATCAATATTGAAAACATCATTTTAACTGTATCCTTGAAGTAAATTTGGTAACGTTTCATTTAACCACTGCTCACATACTTCAAGAGGGACAGCTTTAGCTTCTCCATGAAGAGTGCGAAAGACATTGTGTGTGTGTTGCAAAGGAAGGGCATACGAAATTTCAAAGCAATCGG
>NC_092205.1:29074121-29179315 GCF_043381705.1 Parasteatoda tepidariorum | reverse complement strand
ATAAAAAAATTTTTTTTTTTTTTTTGAAAAATTTTATTTGACCACTCTTCAATTTCCCAACACAAACAAGAAATTTTCGATATTCGTAACTCATTGCTGTTCATTTTCTTTTTGTTCAGAATACAAAAAGTTCCACATGGTTTCAAGAGCTATGAGGCTTTCCACAAATGTTGGCACTGGTTGTGACTTCGTTTCACCGTCTTCATTGATATTACTTATCACTTTGTCTGCTTCTATAATCATTTCTCAAACTGACAACACCACAAATTTCAGCGTTTTCATCATCTGACGTATAAACGTTCAACATGTTGTTTGAGGCATTTTTCCCAAACTGTGACAAATCCTTATTTTCTTCATGATTAGCATCAAGATTTCGAAACGAAATAACTTCAATATTTTTTTAAGTGTCAGTAAAATTTCTGCATGAAAGATGCTGGAATCTCCTATTTTCAAAAATTCATTCATTAACATTATAAAAGAATTTGTGACAAGACCATTACAATAACCCAATTCGTACGGAAATCAATAAAGGTTCGTTCGACTGACCCTATTGCACAAAAAGAGGAAGAAACCAATTATTTCATCAGAAGTTGAGTCTTGTTACATCTTCTAATTTCAATTTCTTTATGAATAGCTAAAATTATCAGTATTCTTTTTTATGTGTTAATTAGAATAGTTTGGTATTAAAATAAAAGTTTGATTCTGCTGAAAAATGCACCTTTTTATTTTTTTGAGGTAATGCAACTGTAAAAGTGAAGTTTGCTTGTGATCTGAATTTTGATGTGTGATCAATGTATCTTATTTGTAAAATGATGATTGTCTATGCAATAATGATTTTTGTTTTACAGATATCTCAAGTAACTATACCATACGCTTGCAAGTTACTCTTTCAAGAGCTTATGTCGATGTCCATAGCACCTCGAATGATGGTGATCTAAAAGCCCAAAGACTTGACCTAAAAACTTGTATAACATTTTGTTTTTGGAACCGATGTTAAGATTTTCATCCATCACCTGAAATAATGACGACTTAAAACAATTGCTTGAATTGATTCTCTTCATTTTCTTTTAAACCAGAACAATTAAAATCATGTGTCATTTGTATTGTATTTTGTATATTCATATATTATATCATGCCTCAAATAGTTTCGGTATCATTTTTTTCCCCTGATTGTATTTGAGTAATGGTTTACTTCTGAACATGTAAATATTTGTGCATAATAAATCATAGTTTTGAAAGAAAAAACCAAGTTTCTAAAAATTTCTACTAATCTTTTTACGTGTCAACTTTTTTGAATAACGAAGTGTTGCACATTTTCAATGTAAAAAATATTAGCACAGCTTTTGTGGCATTCAGCATGTTGCATGAGATCCTATTTCAAATTCACGAATTTCCACTTTAGTTTATAGTTTTTCAGTTCTTTGCTATTTTTCTTAATAACGTAAAAAAATTATAACCTCACTGTCAAAAATGTTTTGCCAATGGGATATGTGACATAGTGTGGGTATCTCGATCCTGATTGGTTGTTGAAATGTGGCTTTCGTTTATCTAAGCAACTGTTCTTTCCATTTTATTTCGAGAAGGCTAAGCCGGTCAAGTATCACTTAAATGACTCATTTTATATTCTTTCACTAAGATTTCAATTATTTTACTACATATTTCTTACTTAACACAGAGACATGTGGAACATAAACAAATTGTGTATTGAAGTTGCCTGGTACACAAAACAAAAACAAGTTGCAGTTACAATAAAATATATAAACAAATAATCTATCTAAGTTTGAAAGATGTAGAGAAAGAATTATATCTTAACAAATTTGATGTGCGGGGCAGGACGGTATTTAATTAACTTCCCGTTAATTAACATTCTAACTTGTGAGGAGAAACTTACCTCAACACTCCATTTTGCTTATAACAGGGGTAGAAGTCCTCCTATTTTTCCTATATTTTTAAAAAAAGCTAAGAAAGCCTCCTATTTTTCCTTTATTTCCTATATTTTTCAAAATTGGCCTATATTTTTTTCCCTCTAATATTTTTTTTTTCTATAGAAGACAATTTTCTAGATTTTTCTTTCCTCAGATAGTCATGATCATTTTGAAATTCACATGTCCTCAATACTGCTTAATGACAATGGGTAAGTGAACACATAAATAGTGTTCTCCCCCCTTCCCTATCTCTTGTAGTTGTTTAATAAAAGTTTTCAAGGTACAATGACTAAGTTAGTGTGTGGACTCCTATTGTTAGGGCCTGGGTAGATTTGTGGAACAACACCCCTTTTGTCAATAAAGGATGAGATAACAGAGAACCAGTAGTAGCATGAGTGGAATGTATCATAGAGTATTTTTTATCAATGTCACAAAAAAAGTCTGAGGGGGGGTTTATGGAAATTGCAGTTGTCTGCCAAACTCTTTCTTTCCTTACCTGCTGTATCTCTCCTCAATATCCATGGGTCACTCATTCTATTCAAAGATGAAGACACCTCAAGGTCAGTTTTTTTTTTCTATTCACCTGTTTTATTTTCGTCTATGGAAGTGACAGGAATTGCCCTAACTAATTTTGTCTCCCCCACTTTTTGGGGGAGTTTTTCTGTCAACCTCCATTGGTTCATTCAGAGGAGTGAATATAACTTATTACCTGATTGGACCTTCATCACCCATTTTAAGTTACCCTTTGGAAGTAGTGAGTGTTGTTATTGACTACACAGAAAATTAGTTTTAGTGCTTTCTAAGCTTATACTACTTTCTATGACTTTTTTTTCTGAGTAGATGGCAAACTAAATTATTATGTTAATATTTTGCTTCAAAATGTTAACTTTCAATTAGATTATTTAAGTTTTTATTTTATTATCTTTGATTAATTTGTTTTTATATTTATTGCATTTAATCTGTTTAATTTATAAGTACAATTAAAAGATGCCAAATCATTTGACACGATTTCGTGATGATTGGCTTTATTCAGAGGATAAAAATAATGGTTAAGTTAAAGACTGGTGCCAAAAAGGTAAAGATGAATATTCTGCCTACTGTACTGTTTGTCTGGCTACTGTAAACATCAGTAATAATGGCAAAATTCAGCTTTTGCAGCATTCAGGCACTAGAAAACATAAAAAGACTTTTCATGAGAAAAAGGATATTTCTCAAAAGCGTCTCGTAATTGCTGCTGGCAATAATGTTTGTTTGGAGCCAGGAATCAGCTAGCACTGACGTCATTAGAGTCTGTGGGTTTCAGTGATCTTCTTGAAGTGCAAGCACCCAATTAAACTGAAGTTGCATTCATTTGGCTGATTATTACATAGCTGCCAACTCTACTGGATTTTCCAGTAGACAACTGGATTTTGCAAGATTCTCTTGGTCTACTGGTTTAATAAAAATTCTCCTGGTTTTTGTGCATTTTAGAAAATTCCCTAAAATTGAAAAAGTTTCCTTAAAAAATCCCTATTGAAATAGAATTTTTGCTCAGATTATTGCTTGCTTGAATATTTAAATAGGTGTTACTAATGCATAAAGAAGCGAGTCACATTTATAAAAGTCAGTTGACCATCTTTAATGAATTAAATCCTTATTACTATTCAAAATTAAGAATAAAGATAATACATTACATTTCAAGTTCATTCAGTGTTAATTGTAACTGGAAAATATTGCAGTTTTTTATTTTTATTTTGATGGCTAAAATTCCCTATGTCTAAAATATTTACAACATTTTGTAAGAATTGTCAAGAAATTTATACTATTTCGTAAAATCTACTGGATTTTTCCCTATCCATGTTTGCAGCTATGTTATTATATTTCAGTTTAAATCACACTCTTAATATAATTTGTACTGGTTAACATACTTCGCACGAACCGTAGTGGCTCAGGTGGTAAGGCGCTCCGCCTCCTATTGAGGTGACCAGGGCTTTAATTGTAGCAGAGGCTGCTAGATATGAATTCTGCAGCCGGCTCACAGTAATGGCGTAAAATATCCTCAACGGTAGATGGTTCATGGGTTAGTCTCCTAGCCACCAGGCTGACCATGGGGGGTTCTCTTGGTTTTCCCCTTTGTGTAACGCAAATGCGGGTCCATTAAAAAGTCCTCCACAAAGGCAAATTTCTTCCATTGATCCTTGGAGTTTCCTTGTCTTCTGGATCGGGTTCAAAATTACAAGGAGTTGAACATAGGTAGTTGTAGACTCAAAATTGTGTTTGGCTTCTCAACGACGGTGATAAAATAAAAAGTTGCGAGCGCAATATTATAAAGAAAGTGTTGATAATTATCATGTACAAAATATCTAAAAACCAATCAAAACTTTAAAATTAATTAATTGATAAAGGCTCGTAAATTAAGTTTTTTGAAGTGATCTATCAAATCATTTATAAATTTCTTTTGTAGTATTATAAATATTGTAATATTTTTACCTTGATCTTTTTTCATTAAAACTAATATTCAGAACATTTTCTGACCTGTTGATTTAATAGTGTTGCTAAATCTCTTGTTACTACTGATAATATAGCTTTCAAACTGAGTCTTCTTACCTCATGTAGCAACATGTTTTAATGACCAGATGTTCACAAACTAAGTACCACTATTAATGATTCAAAAAAGTCTAAATTATACTAATTAATTAACACTAACTATTAACTCTGTTACAAAATCAGACAGAACATACTTTCTCAGAACTTACATACCGTTTTTCTACAATTTTTTTTTTTTACCGTCAAAATAAAAGAGCCCTAATAATTCTGACACGAGAACGCCCGAAAGTTTGCATACTTTAATATTAAGTTTCTGCGTATTTAGCCACATCTCTAAGTTTTAAAGCGAGTCGAAAACTTTTTGCTCCCAATTATAAAATTCAAGTAAAAAAAATTTTTCAGTATATTTTATTTCATTTCTATGGGTCAAAAAAAGATTGGATTGTGAGGTATTCAACTATTTGTAGTACCATTTTAAATTATGTAATTTTAAATGTCAAAATACAAAACTGAGTTATAAAATTTCTAAAAAGCCATAATTTTAAAATTCAGTATAACAAGGAATTACTCAAGCAACTTCTTTCAATTTTTTTATTTTACCTAGTTAAAAATTATGTAAAAATCTGTTTACCTTATAATTTATTATTTAGAATCATTAAAAGTAATAAATTAGAAGTTATTTGGATAAAATGATAATTGTGTAAAAAATTTTGTTTTGCTCAAAAAATTCCCGAGATATAGTGAATTGTGTAAAGAATGAAACAAACATTAAGGGAAACGGTATTTTGAGTGCTCTCCTGTCTACAATATTGAGACCATATTTTTAAGATAGCAACATTTTGATAGTGAAAAATATAAATCTTGTGTCAAAATCAATTTGAAATCTAAAAAAATGCAGAATCTATTTTTGTGTTTGATTCTGCAACTTAATTCTTAGCACTCATTAATTAGCATTTTTTAGGTCCCTTCTTTTTGGTATGTCACTAATGCTTTAACATAATGTTTCTGTCAGAAAATTGAGATTTATTAGAGGAATTAAGCTGACTGTGCATTGTTACAAATAAGAACTATTTGTAATTCAGAGCTATAGTTTGCTTTTTAACTCTGGAGTTAAAATCTCAATATTCTCAAGACTTCAGCTATTACAAAGCATACTATAGCTATATTTTTAAACTAAATATTTTCTTCCAAAATTTTGATTTTTTAATCTAGGATATTGAATTAACGTTTTCACAATTTTATTATTATGTTACTAAGTTTTTTTTTTTTTTCGCTTTTAAAATATGATAGAACATTTTATAAAAATTATTGTAAGGCAATGTTTTGTTTTCCTAAATTACATATTTAATCCAGAAATATTTCCCCACAGTGGTATTTCATCCAAATATTTTTTTTCAACCCTCTAAAGCCTTTTTTTTTATTGTATAATCATTTCCATCCCCCTTGTTCATTTATATTTTCACTTAATGCTGATGTGCACGTTGAAAAAAAAGAAGAACGNAACACCTTCCACATTTTATTACAGAAAGATGCCATCCCAATAGTTTTTATATTTTTTACAAAAAAGCAAACTATGGAAAGAATAAAAATTATGAAAAGTTTTTTAATGTATAGCTCATAAGCTGCAGAAATGTCTTAGGTAAAGCCTTTCTTTTTGAAGGGTGTATGGCACCTGCAATTTTTAAGTTAAGACAAAAAAAAAAATATTTCCATTATACATGCAAATAGCTACAGAAGTAAATTTTTTATTTAACATTTTTTACTAAAAGAGAATTATTTAACAAAAAAAATCACATTTATCCAAACAAATTTCAAGAAAACTGCTTCTAACAAAAATGAAATGAAAAACAAAAATGCCATTCTATAAAGAGAAAAATTTAAACGCAACTGGTAGACTGTAAGGATACGGCACAAAAATTCAAGTGCATGCAAATTTTTCAGTTCTACAATCTTTGAATACATTATTTAATAGCATCAAAACACTTTTTAATTAAATTGAAAAAAAAATTTTAATGGATGCTAGGGTTTTTTTTTTACCCATTAAAAAGACAATGCTAGCAATAATGATGAACTATATTGTACACTCATCATGATGCTTCTTGAATTATAAATATTATGACTCACCTTATTTGAGTGTTTGAGTGCATCAATTTCATCCTTTTGGGCAGTCAGAGTTTCATTCAAATTAGCCAAATGCTCACTCATTGTGTTCAGCTGCTCATCATACGACTGCATCAGTGTCTTTTGCTCCTCCTGTTGTTGATTTATAAAAAATTAAAAAAAATTCAAACAAAGTATCCTTATTTTTCATTATTTAAAGCAACATTTAAGGACCAGTTTGCAAAAAACACTAAAAATTATTTGGGAAAAATAAAAGAAATAAAATTCATTTATAATTTTAGATTAGATGATGCAATTCTGGAATCATGAGATCAGATTATGATTTGAATAATAATAACACAAGACATTTTAATTTTAAGCATAGAATCATTATCAAAGGGGAGAAGTTAAAGTTTAAAACTTAAGCTTAACATGAATTTCATGTCAATGACATGAATTATGCCCATATCTGAGTTCCGAGTTCAAATTATAATTAAGAAAGCCAATCTTACATATAATTTTATCTTTAAGTCTATGATAAATAAAATTTGCTATGGAAAAAAATGCTGTTAGGAAATCCACATCATTCACAAATACTTAGCAATTTAACCTCCATTAAAAAAAATTTTAGTGGATAAGAAAACTGTTTATTAAATTTTATGAATATTTTCAGATATAAAATAAAAATAAATAAATATAAATATGCATATATATGCAAAACTTAAAATAATATATTGAATAATAATAATATAAATATAATAATTTAATATGTATGTATAAACATACACGCATATTAAAAATAAATATGCATAGAACTTAAAATAAACAAAGAGTCCTTAAAAAACAAAAAGTGCACCCCTCTTACTCTACATCTATAATTTACAATGAGATTGCAATTTGAAAAATTCAATCAAAAATTGATTTGCACGTGGTTACAAATGAAGAAAAAACACTTTTGACAGAAACAAAGGTTTAAATTGCTACATAGTTAAAAAAGATAAATTTCCTTTCTTACCCTTTTGAACATCTCAATAAATTAATTTTAACCATTTTATTTTATTATCAAGTTTTTCTAGTTTTCTTCCTTTTTGTGTGGCTTTTTGGTAAAAACATAAATTTGACTAACGTGAGCACAAAACTATAAAACTTTTTCATTAGCCACTTCTTAATTGAATTCATAGACAAAACCAGAAGAATTTGGAACTGCAAACATAATTTATCTAGATCTAATCCCCCATACCACTGTAATTTCATTTTTAAAAAATTGTAATTAGAAACATTATTTTAATAAATATTGATTTTCATCTTATGTATTATTATTTTCATTAGCCTATTAATTTCCTAGAAGAAAAAGTAAATTAGTCTATCACATTTTGCTGATAAATAAACTGGCTTTGATTATCTAGGCCATTCTCAGAACAATTGAAACTCCTATAACAAAAGATGTTGTTTTTTAAATAAAAAATTTGTTTGAAAAAAAGCATACATAAAATTTTATACCTTTAACCGATCTACTTCCTTTCTTGACATCAATACCTCACTTTCCAATACTTCCTTTTTCTCCAGACTCATTTTCAATCTCTGGTGTAGGGTTTCACACTTTAAACAGAAAACAAGAGTTTTAACAATTGTTTTTGCAAAGAAACAAAGAGAAAAACATTTTGCATTATTCTCACCTCATTTTTAAAGGCAATAGCCTTGCTGTCAGCAAACTGAATCTGTTTGATAAGTTGGTTGACAGTGTTTTTGACGAACAAATGGATTTCGTCATAGTCTTGTAATTTCATCTGAGGGCTCCCAGGTTCAGAATTAGGATCCTATAATGAAACACGTTATTAGCTATTTCTCAAAATTCATTAAAAATAAATTTCAAAGACTGCATTCAACGTAGGCAGAAAAAGTTTCAGCAATCCTAGAGAATTGAGATACAAATTGTTGTCAAATAGTAGTATACAGTTTAATAGTACTCGAACTTTTCTTTTACTGTACTTATAATAGTAATTTTCTTTTTCATGTATGTGTATATTTTGCCATTTCAAAGAAGCTTGGTTTCTAAATCTTTAATTTTCACTACCAGATTCCCTTCACAATTTTAATTTCGACATTTAAAATTTCATTAATTAAATGACATAGAAATTTGGATACCTTATAGCTCAAAAAGTTTTCGACCATTTTTAAATATATGAACAATAATTTTTACTTGGAATTTTGTATGCAAAACTTTTCTTAGTTTACTTCATTAGTTCCGAAGGTATGGCAAAAACTGGGAACAAATTAACAGTAAAGTGTCCAAACATTTGACCGCTGCTCTGACTAAATTATTGGGGCCCAATTTTCCAGATTGTAGCTCTCCCTTATATTTTTAGAGTCAGAAATCTGAATTCGTCAAAAAAGGCATGTTTGTAAAAGTTCGTGTATGTGAAAGTTAAATGATTAAATCAAAAGTTATTCAGGGTGCTCACTTTTATATTTTGTGCATCATAGTGTATTTTATTTTTTCTAATGCTAATCCATTGATTATATAAATCTCGTAGTTCCTTTAACTCAATCTTTTATCACCAGAATTGTCAATTCATCTTATTACTTAATATAATACAAACAAAAATGGTATAAGATTGACTCTTTTGCCTGAGTGCTACAGACCTAGTCCCAAGGCATGCTTTTGTTAATGCAATCTTCAATAAGTATTATTTAAGATATTTTTCCTTACAGCTTATGATAAAAAAAGTTATTTGTTATGATAAGGTTCTCAAAAATTGATGTTTTGAGCATAATTATTATGATACTGATAATTAAACTCACCTGTATGCTTTTCACTTTCATCAGTTCACATTCCAACATCCAATTTTCTTTGTCCTAAAAATGTAAATATTTGACAAATTATACAAAAAAAAAAATTTTGTTGCTTCAAAAAGTAACAGAAACTCCCAAAAGAGGAAAACAAGATCACAATATGCGAGAATTAAAAGTACATACAAAAAATAGTCTCTTTGCTGTTCTGGCAAAAACAGTAATACTCAAGGCACAATTTTTCAATAATAATAAAATTGTTAAGTGTCTTGAACTCAACAAGATTACAATTACAGAAAATTTTGTAAAAAATCTATGCAACCTAAGAGACACAATCAAAATAGTCAAATGCAAAAAACTGAATCAAAAAGACTACATTATGAATAGAAATTTGATATGCCTGATGATTTAAAAACTTCATTTACTTTAAAAATATTAAAAAAGTAATAAAGGTCAACATGTTTCAAAGGTGTAAAAAGCACCCTTTAGAATACGCTAAACATAATGAATTTTATTACAATCTTCTTAATTTTAAAGCAAATGAAGTTGAGTCAAGTATATATTTCTGTTTACTATTGATAAAAAAATTTCAATTAAATATTATTTATGATAAAAAATTAATCCTATAAGCTATAGCGCATTTTGAAAAAGTTGTAATAGGTAAAAGTTCAAGACTACCAAACATAGCAAGCATTTTTATTTGACATATTTGGTTTCTTGGACGACAAAATATGGGGGTTGTCAAAAACTTTTAACAAAAATAGGGCCCCAGTAACTAAAGTAAGAGAAAAGTCAAAAGTTTGGGTCTCTTAATGTTTTTCACTTTTGCCTATTTTACCACAAATAAATTAAATGAATCAGCAAAATTTTACACACAATTATACTAAAAATAATTTGGTGTTAAAAAAAAAAAAATTTATAATTTTTTTAAAATTTAATAAAGGTCAAATAAATTTGGCAAATTCGCTTTCTTTTCTCAAGAAATTTTTCCTAAAGTAAGAAAGATCTATGGTTGAATGCTTAAAGCATAAATATAGTTAGTAATTTAATTTAATTTCACCCACCACTCTATGTACCGAATTTAAAAATTTAATAAAAATGCAAATATGCTTCAGTTTTTTTGTGAGAAGCCTTTTAAATTGTCAGCAAAAATTAACCAAAATCTTATAAGTTGTAGTTATAGTTTTTAATCTGACATCACTTTAAATGAGGTAGTTGGCATCCTTGGTTAAAGAATATAAAATTTAACACATTTTGAACTATTTAGTTTTAAATGACAAAATGCAACATTTAAAAGATACCAGGTGATTAATTCTCGAAATATAAACTTTTAAAAATATGATTTCCTTGAAATGACGAAATACACAAAAAATTTTATTTAGATTATGGGATACAAACTTCTGACCACTCTCCTGAATAAATAATGGAATAATCAATGCTAACCCCTTCCATATAATGAGGGTCATGAATCCAAATTTGACTGGAAAAAAACGTGTTTATTCAAAGCAAGTATCCGATTTTTTTAATTTAAAATATTATTTGCTATAATTACTTAGAATATATAAAGTTAGGTTCGGAAAACCATTAAGATTGAAACTTAATACCTAACATTAGATCAAAAACTAATCAGGCTATTTGCATTTTTTTCATGTAATTTAAATAATTAAAATAAAACAATTCTTTCCCATTTCTGAACAAATAGTTTTTTTAGAGTAAAGTTTGTTTCTGAAATGCACCTGAAATCAATGTAAACCTCTTTTAAAGTGTTACATAATTTGTCTGCTTTAAACAGTTAATTTAATGGTATCAGGTTGTTCCGAAAGTTATTTCGTTTTTCCAACAGAGAATTTAATTGTATTTTTTCGAGCCCAACTTCCGACTTAAGCCGTATTATCATTATATATTTCAAGATCTGATACAGCAAGGCTTGTGCGTGAAAAAGTTCCATTAATTCTGCGCAATAGTTTTTGGTTGGGGCCCTTTTAAATATGGAGAGCAATAAACAGCATTTTTGTCATATTTTACTTTTTTACTATAGAAAAGGTAAAAATGCTGCTCATGCCAGAAAGAAATTTGCCTATGTGTATGAATAAGATGTGGTGACAGTGCGCCAGTGCCAGAATTGGTTTTCAAAATTTTGATCCGGCAATTTTGATGTCGAAGATGCACCACGTTCTGGAAGGCTCGCTGAAGCTGATAAAGACACGATAAAGGCATTAGTTGATGCAAATCGGCGAATAACAACACGTGAGATCAGTGAGAGGTTAAATTTATCGAATTCAACTGTTTATGACCACTTGAAAGGCCTGGGTTTAACCTCAAAGCTCGATATATGTGTTCCCCATGTTCTCACGGAGAGAAATTTGTGTCATCGCTTTGACGTCTGTGATTCGCTTCTCACACGTCACGAAAATTATCCATTTTTGAAGAGCATCATTACTGGAGACGAAAAATGGGTTGTTTATAACATTGTTAAACGCAAGAGATCATGGAGCAAAAAAGATGAACCGGCTCCAAGCATTTCGAAAGCCAATATCCATCAAAAAAAGGTGATACTGTCGGTTTGGTGGGATTTCAAAGGAATAGTTGCTTTTTTTAGCTTTTAGCAGAGGACACATCACTTAATTCAGAAGTCTACTGTCGTCAGTTGGATAAACTGAATGATGCTCTTCAACAGAAAGGGCCAGAATTAATCAACAGAAAAGATATAGTGTTCCACAAAGATAATGCGAGACCTCATACAAGTTTGGTCACTCGCCAAAAGCTGTTACAGCTTGAATGGGATACACTGCCACACCCACCATATTCTCCAGATCTGGCGCCTTCGGATTATTATTTGTTCCGGTCACTAAAAAATTCCTTGGATTGTAAAACCTTTACTTCAAATGAGGAGGTCAAAAATCACCTGGATCAGTTTTTTTGCCAGCAAAGATCAAAAATTTTATGAGCAACAATAATAGAAAAATTTTATGAATCATGCTACTACCAAAACGATGGCAAAAGGCGTTGGACCAGAATGGCCAATAAATAATTTAATAAAATATTTATTCACTATACGAAAATTATCTTTACTATTACCCAAAAAAAACGAAATTACTTTCCAAACAACCCAATAGTTAACTTCTACAAGCTTTAATGAGAAATTTATTACAATTATTCAAAATGAATGATTACTGCATTATAATTTCCTTTCTGATTTTAAAAATTTGATTCAAAATAAGATTGACCTTTAAAACATATAATTAATTCAAACATACTTAAAAATTATCTAATAACAATGTAGTCACATTTTTAAAACTTCAGCTTCCTTCAATTATTATTTTCTTATTACTTTAAATACTTTTGGAAACTGGAACTTCTGGATTGGTAACTATGATTTATTTGATATGATGGCTCTCAATGATTTTGAAATGTTAATGAAAAAGTGATGTTAAATATTTCTCCATCCATAGTATCTTGAAATTTGATTACATAAAATATTCTAACCAACTCCTCAAACAAATGATATGAGTGAACCAATTTGTCAGTTTTTATTTAATATTAGTACATTTTTCGATAAAACTTCATAAAATTATATTTAGATCAATAAATGGAGCAACTCCAATTCAATAAATAAATGAAGCTAGCATATCTAACTTCAATGATTCGATACCTCATTACTTTTCTACACAGCAGAATAGCTGCATTTTTTATTAACTTGGCTGTTTAATGAAGATATCATCTAGATTATCACAATTTGCTCTACAAATGTTAACATCTCTTACAATTTATTTCCTCGACCATAAATAAGTGATAGAAAAAAACAAGTCTAAAAAAATTCTAATTCTTCAATGAAGCAAGGTATCAAATTAAAACTGTTAAAGTATAAATTAAAAAATAATAATTTAGTTAATTTTCTTTCAAATATGTATTACCAATTCCAACTGCATCAGCTTGTTTTGATATTCTTCCAACTAAAAAAAAAATAATTGTTAGCAATATAAACATTAAAATATAATAATAATAAACAGGAAACATTTTACAACAATGAATAAAGTTTATTGAATGGAAATTTTAAGACCTAATGTTTCTTTACAAAATGCATTTAATAATATATATAAGAACAACTACCTGTTGTGTAAGATTTTCTCGATTGTCAGCGTGATCACAAAGTGTCTGATAATTTTTCAGAGCTACTTCATAAGGAATGGAAGGGGATTCTTCCTGGAAAATCATAACCATTTTTACATTCAATTGAACAAAATACATTTTGTTAAAAAAAGAGAGATCAGAAAAATTACCTGAGCAATACGCTGTAAATAGTTGCAGCCCCTTTCTTTGAATTGCCAAACACAAGGGCTAACAGACACTTTTCCATATTTTGCCACAAACTTAGGTTTGTACCAAACATCACTGGAAAGTATCCCAATGTTAGTTTCCATCAAATCAGCCAGCTGAAATAAACAAGAGTGAATTGCAGAGATAGAAAAAGGTTAAGGGATATGGTGCTTTTCTAAAATAAAAATAGGTACCTACACTGTTGTGCAGTTGGAAAAAAACAACACAAGTGCTACACAATAGATTTCAAAAAAATAGCTCGACAACTATTTTTTTTTCTATTGCTAATGCTATGAAAACTAAAATAGAGTTTTTAAAAACTGATGAAACAAAATTTTTTTAGAAAAAAAAACTTTTTTGCTATCGATAGCTTATCAAATATAAATGCCAAATATATAAAAATGAAAAATATGAATTTTTTCATCACTTGCATTTATTTTTCCATAGCATGGCAAGATGTGGTATTTTAACACATTAATTGAAACTAATAATGACCTTCTTCATATTCTTAACTAAAGCTCATTGAATAGTATTTTCAAAAATATATATCATTAAAATAAAAGTATTTAAAAAAATATATATCATAAGCTTTCAAAAAGAATTTTATAATATGAAATTAGCAAAAATTAAGTTTCCAAGCTTTATATCAGTTATCAAGAATTAGGTTGATAATTAGCGTACTTTATTTAAAAGCTTGACTTGAAAGTGGCTATGTTTTTTATGCAATAATCTATTCATCAATTTGCCTTTTAAAAATTTTTATAAATTTAATGGTAAGAATAAATTTTTTCTGTGAATCTTGCATTTTAGATGTTGATGTTTGTTTGCTTCTTTTTCAAAAAAAAAACTTTTGATAAATATATATATATAACGCATCTCTCAATAAGTCTCCAGTCTGACACATAAATAACACCACTACTAACAGAACCATATGATTTCTGGATATATATGTAGGTTTCAATACCATAGTGTAACAACTGCGAACATTGCGTCATCCACCATCTTGTAATATTAAAGGAAGTTGCATCATCCTCTTGACATTGAAAGGCGCCAGCCAGACCAGAAGGGGAAGTCCCGAAGGGAAACTCCCGAATTTATAATTAACTCTTACTTTATACCATAGAACAATCTAATTCTTAGTCACATGCATTCCGGAGACCACTGCGAGAAGGCAGCTCTCACGAGACATGTCAATAATGCTAACTGCTATATCCTTCTACGTATCTTTTTATTTCTATTAAATTGTTATGTTTATTAAATGATCGTCATCATTTACTCCTATGCTGCACTATCCCCCACATATATATACATATAAATAATGTAAAAAGATAAATGTTATAAACCCCTTAAATTTTATTTTGAAGTGTCACCAGATATGCCATATTTCCTGAACTTACCCGCAATCAGCTTTAAAAATATACAGTTCATAATAAGCTGTCGATAAGTACAAGTACCAAAAGATCAAAATTTTCAATGATTTCACGTCAAACAAAATCTCTTACTTTTTTTGAAGTGGATGCGACTGATACCAGAGTAGAGAGTATGCAATCATCCGTGCTCTTTTCTGAATCGCTTAACGTGGGCAACTGGTGATCCAAGGCAATTTTTGATCCAAATAATTTCCTAGTATCTGCGTAGAAATAATAATGAGGTTTAATATATTATTCAAGAATTGAAGATCTATGAAATGAATTATATTTAGACTCAGTGGCCAAAGAATTTGTCACTGTCTCATAATGGAATAATATTTATATCTATGTTTAGTTTATTTACTTCAAAAAAACTTTACAAAATTTCAATGTAAAGGTTATGCTTACAGAAGAAAAAAGTGAATTGATTCTTTAGTTTTCTCAGCATTTTGTTAGGTTAGTTTTCACGAAATCAATCTAACAAATGTATCCAGTCAAGTAGATCCAACACATTTTAGATTATATTTTATTTTTAGATGCTTGCTACATAAAAACGAAATTAAGCAACAAGAAAAATAGTGATTACAATCTAATAATTATCCCTCTAAGAGGTAAACAATTACTAACTAGAAGATAATAACTTACCATCAAGTAGCGTGTGTAAGGATTGCACAGCCAAGAAAATCTTTTTCACAACAACTGTCTGTGAAGCATGATAAATGTCCTTCTCTGATGAGCCTGGAAATTTAAAATAAATTATTCTGAGAAGAAATGCTTTTGCTTAAGGTTGGGGCAAATGAGGCTCAAAGCTTCATATTTTTAGGACTTCAGAGGCCTCTTATCTGTTATATTCAAACAAAACTTCTAATGAATTTAAGGAATTTTATATACATTTTTTAAAAGAAATAATTTTTAGTATTTTAAAATTTAAAAAAAAATTGTTTTCCATATGAATCATATAAAAAAATTAAAACCTAGGCATGGCATTATAAATTCAGTAATCTTCACATTTTTTAGAAAACTATTCATAGAAAACAAAACAATAAAATTATAAATAAAATATGTTAAAACATAGATGCAAAAACTAGAAAATGTGTGCAGGGAGTACCAGGCCAATGAAGCCACCTCTGTAATGATGATATGGGTAGTGACTAAAGTAGGAGTAACTGCCTGATGTGGAAGAATGAAGATGGTGGAATTTTTCGATTTATTACTTAAATGTGACTCTCAAAGGCGAAATTACCCAACCACACCAGATGTATAAAATCCATAAGAAAAAATCTTAGGTTGTTCATTATTAGGAATGAAATTTGAGAAATAAATGAATTATATAACTTTCTTAATATAAAAAAAGCAAATTAAAAAAACATATCTATATTACCTTACATATTAAAACTAT
This sequence comes from Parasteatoda tepidariorum, assembly GCF_043381705.1. Lineage (NCBI taxonomy): Eukaryota > Metazoa > Arthropoda > Arachnida > Araneae > Theridiidae > Parasteatoda > Parasteatoda tepidariorum. The sequence goes on along the minus strand of NC_092205.1, from coordinate 29,162,849 downwards.
ATATATTAATAAAATAATACACAAATCATGAGTTAGTAAATTAAATAAAGCCTACAAAAACAGTGCAAATTTTATCACTGAAATATGAATTTAAATATGACAAAATTACATTTAAAATTATATAATTACAACACGGATATTCACACAAAAAAAAAAAATCTGCGTTAAAGTGATGTATCAGAAATCTGGGTGCTTCATAAAATAAATCAATGCATAAAGGCATACATGTATGACTGAGAGTTCAATAAAAATAGGTCACAGTTCCATTACTAAAATTTCATTAAGAAATGTCAAAAGGATTTTTAATCTTTTGACAGTTTAATCGATAAACTGCACTAAAAAATATTATTTTAAAATAATTTTGTAATAAACACAAAATTATTTAAGAAACTAAATTTATTTCCTTTCAAAATAATAATTAAATGCAAATCATGGTTTTAAAAAGTACACATCAACTAAAAGTGAGTGAGGGGAAAATAACGTATAATTATAAATAGAAACAAAAATTTTGTAAAGGCAGAGCTCGTTTACATAAGAGTCAAAGGATTTTTCAAAAAATTAAAATTTGTTTCCAAGATTAGAAATGTAAAGAATAAATATTTTAACTGGTTATAAATTATTTTGAAAAACATTTACTTTAATATTTATTTTGAAAACATTTAGAAGTAAATACTCTATAGTGAACAGCTTATTCTTAATGACAACAAATTGCACATTTGCAAATCTGATTAATATTTTTCTTCAAAAATAATCCTCCAAAAGTTAAAATATTAAAGCTAAGCATTTATTTTGTTGTAGATATAAAATTTATTTGTTAGTAATTAAAGTAGTAAGTAGAAAAAAAGAACTACTCAAACCGAAAATGGAAAACTAGAATTTATCCAAACGCATTTTATCTGAAAAAAAAAAACACATTTTTTGAACTTGTGAAGAATGGTTAAGTCTTACCAATACAAGAAAGCAGTTGAATGTAGCGGAAAAGCTTTTTGAAACAAGACATTAACTTCTTTGCTGCCACAATAAGTTTTGGAACTAACTCCACCATCTTAGAAGATGTCCACGACTCTTTATTTTGAATCCTACATTCAGTGAATCACATATCTTTGAGAAGAGCATTATTTTTAATTTTATGGAAAAAAATTATAGTTCAAAATTACATATTTTGAATGCACTCATTAAAACTTTCTGAAATTGTATGATTAACTTGAATTTTTAAAACATTCATTTTTAATAAAAGAAATAATTTTTCTAAAAATTAATTGCTTACTAGTTATCAAAGGTGCACTCTATTTCACAAAACCAATAATTTTTTAACACATTCAAAAAGGTACCAAAATGTTCTTTAACTTCCACTAATTTTGCAGTAAAGTTAGTACTACAGACAATTTCTGAAAGCTTTAATAATAGCCCCTCTTGAAAATTTATAAAAAAAAAATAAAAAAAATTTCTTGTGTAAAAGTTCTTTTTATAGAAATAAGATGAAGGTGCATACAAACATTTTTAACTGACTGCATACAAATGCACACAGAAACAAAAATTTATATGTAGGAGAGAATGAAGTAAAACCAGGTACATCAATTTTGTAGAAATTAGTTCTGATTTCTTGTGAGCAAACTCTGACTTTTATTCTACTAAATAAAAAAAAGAACCAATCACATTAGAGTATTGTTGTTAATTAATGCGTGGCACCTGTGTAAGTGAATTTGTTTAACTATGTCAACTCTCTAATGTTCTCTTGTTAAAAAAAACTATTCTTATTTATTGGTCATTATAGTTATAAAAAATAATTTTAGTCAAGATTATTATATGTTTATTACAGAATCATATCCTAACAAAGGATAAAGATTTAGCAAAATAGTATCGCTGTTTTGTTTTGTTTCAATAACCCCTGCTCGTGGAGTAAGACCAAGTACTACCCTGTTGTCTCCCTCCCCCTTTGATGCGAATGTATGCTGGGCCTTCAAAAGATGCAGTGCAGTGAAGGAAGAAGATAACTACATACAAAGCTAAACAAAGGTTTCACTGGCCCCTTTCCAACACACAAAAAAACTTCTCTTCAGATTTTGTAGAATGTTTGAAGATATTTTATGCAAAATTGTAGTTTTCATATAGATAAAAAGAAATCCTCCACAATTTTCTTCTAAAGAAACCTTAATTAACACTGTATCTTTGTAGGGAATTCCAGTTGGGCCCTGGGACAATAGTACTTTTCTCTCCTTCCTGTACTGAAGTACCGCCTTGCTTATATCACATGAAAATTACATGCATAAATTTCTTAAATTGACATATCAAGTAAAACTGAAATTCTAATATTTTTTAATTTCTCGTAGAATTAACATGTGTACCCAGTTTTAATCCACTAGTGCCGTAAGACCAGGTAGTTTGACTTTTTCTAGAAAAAAAAAATTTTGTAAAAAAAAATTTACATCTATGATTTTTGATAATGAAAAATTGTGCAGAACTAAACAATGAAAATCTTGGTTAAACCCAGCAGCTTTTAAGTCCCACAGTTTAACTCTAAAAAACCTGTGAATCTCAGTTACCATTACCGTCACCTTCTCTTATATGTAAAAGAAGATTAAGTAAAGAATAGTATTATTCCTAACCTAAATACATCGGATCTTTATTAAAAAAAAGACATTGATTATTATTTTTTTCCACAAATTATGAACTGTAAGACTAAATGAAATAGCATAAAATAAATTTTTGATGGTAGAAGGAAACAATTAAAGTTGTGCTAATGTTTCTTTGCTAATAATCAAAGGATAGTAGTAATCCACTTGAAACAATAAAAAGCTATGCTTGTTAAATGTAACGGTTTTCCCCAAATGTGCGCATACATTCCGTCTAATTTGATTTCACCAAAGCAGGAAGGTAGAGCAAAGAGCTAAACTGAAAATCTTTTTAAAGGATTCCATTCAAGGTAAGTCCCTAAGAGGCCTTCAAAAATGTATCCTTAAAATGGAATGTGTCTTAATTAATTATCAAAAACTGACATTTGAATTAATAATAATGTTCAACAAATCATATGGTCTTTTGCCATTAAAAATATTTATTTGGTACACAACTCAAAGAGATAGGGTTAGAACCATCAAAGATTAGTAAGCTCCATATTAAAATTGCCAGTCTTTAATAAAATAAAGTATGTAATAGTTGCAATTTTTTGAAGGTGTCAATAGCAATATATTATCAGAAACAAACACATTAGATTATCTGTAACCCTTTACTCTAAATAACTTTTTTGTAATATTTACTTTTTTAAAAATCGATTTTGAATTCCGGATTTTAATTTAGGTTTAAATTTAAATTAATTTAAAAGTTAAATTCATATTTTCTAATTTAAATCATATTATTTAGCAGATTGACTTTTTTTATGATGAATATTTTTAACTCCTTAATTTGTTTAACAGGAAAATTAATATTAAGCTCTCAAGCTCTAAAGATCTACAGTCATAAAATTCAGGATACATCTCACTGAATTCTTTAAATGCTAATGAAAAAAGTCTAATGTACTAAACTAAAAGACAGATTCCTTTAATTAGATAACTTTATTCTATCAAAAATATTTTTTCTGTGCATATTTAGGATAATTGAGACTCAACCTCACATTTTCGTTATTAATTTATGTAATTCTATTAGCAACTATTTTTTAGACATTTACTCTTTCAGAGATAACCATTAATTTTTAAAGTCCCATTTCTTATTGAAATATGCAATTATGTAACATGAAATATGACAAAAACTTTTTTTAACAGAAATAAGCATAAACAGAGAAAATAAATAACAAATAAGTCATAAACTATAGGGAGCGTTTTCTTTAAAAATATTAATAAAATTAAATTAAAATCTAAAAGCAGCATTTAATTTAATTTTTCTTTTAAAAACACATACATAAGAAATTATTTCAAGAGTACAAACAAATAGTTGTACAAGCAAGCTGATTTCCTTAACATCAGGCTTGTAATGAAACCATTATTACTTCATGTAACTTTCTCTGGTTCAAGTCAATATTACGATCTGTTGATGTATACATCTGTGTAATGAAGTATGATTTGGTTCTCTCCATAAAATGGCCATTCTTGGCCATAAATGGGGCCACGGAAAAAACGAGAAGAGGGCTTTTTGCCTTAAAAATTTGCTTGATTTTAAATAGGTTTGCTGATTGGCAAGTAGCATGAGTAACAACAACAACTTCATGTAGGCATTTATTCTTATAATTTTTTAACTTTTATTATAAATTCTTATGAAATTAAATATTTTTAATTACAATCCTTGGTCAGAAGAAAATATGAGAAATGCTTTCTCAGTTTTATTCTGTAAAACAAAAGCTGACAAAAACCCTCCCTTTAAAAAGTAAAAGAATGACCCAATAAAAAAAAGGTAGTTAATCACAGAAATTTATTTAAATGACTAAACAAATCAAATATTTTGAGCATCCTTCATTTATAAATAATAAAAATTTACCAGATTACATGAAAAAATAATTTATTTTGTGATATTTCTGGGTGAAAGACAGAAGGTAATGCAGGTCTCACCTTAAAATAAGAAAAGGTAGCATCTTATCCAAATACTTTTCATATCTTTGGAATGCTAAACAAAAGTTTTTCACTGGTGATTTATCCTACAAAGCAAATATTAATCGTTCAGTATCCAAAAATAAAAACCTTATGCAAAGTAAAAAGTAATCAACACAAAAAATATTTTGGTTTGTTTCATGTGTACAGTAAGTTCAAACAATTTTTAATAGTACATTGATTTTAATAAGATCAAACACACACAAATAGAACGTAATTCAAAACAAAATGGATATTTGAATTAAAGTAGAAAAATATGTATATATTCTAATTTCTAATATTTATATAAACTTTAACAGCTCTCAACTATTTACAAAAAAAAAAAATATTCCCCTCTAATAATAGCTTTGCTTATAAAAAGCTCATTACAGCTTTACTTATTTCTATTCATTAAATGTACAAATCTTTGTAGGAACAAAATTAACATTAGCATATTAAAGCATAAAGCTAATTATTAATTACCAATATAAGCAAAAAAATAACATTGAAATTTAAAACATTATACCAATTAATCTTTAAAAAATAATTATATTTTAATTATTTACTTTAGAAACAATAATCCTTAAAATTTAAAATAACATGCAACAATAAAGGAATAAAATTTTTCACAGATCCCCATTTTACTCTATCATCCACAATCAATCAATGACAAAGAATTTTGAGATAAATTATTCATTTAATAATTTTATAAATATTCCATAAACAATTCACCAAAATTATAAGAAAATGAATTTAAGAGTTTACAAAAAGTTAACATGTCTGTTTCTGTTCTTCATTTTATTTTTAAAATTAATAATGAAAGAAGAGTTTTCCATATGCTTGGTAGAAGGGTTTTTATTGTTTTCTAAGTCTAGCTTAAAATTGCAAGCTTAAATAACTTAATGGTTATGCCATAAATTTCCAAGGTGGATCAGCTCTTTAACAGTAATGAAAGTAAAGATAATACCCATTATACTTACCCATGTTAAAGTTTCAGCTTTGATAGCACTAACAATATTTTCAAAATTGAGTGGAATGACTTTTAATTGTTGAATACTCTCTCGCAAGCTTATTTCTAGCTGAAACATTGAAATTTAATAGTTGAAATCAAAATTACAACCTAAAATTACAANTAAAATTATCAAAAGTTTTCTTTTTTAAAAAAAATTACTTCAACTGCACAGAATATTTTAACTGGTCATAAACTATTTTAAAAAACATTTACTTAATTATTTATTTTAAAAGTAAATACTCTCTGGTGAATAGTTTATTCTTAATGACAATAAATTGCAAATTTGCAAATCTGATTAATAATTTTCTTCAAAAATAATCTTCCAAAAGTCATAAAATTGAAGTAAAACATTTATTTTGTTGTAGATATAAAATTTATTTGCTAGTAATTATAAACTTTGCATTTCTTTTAAGTATAAAAAAAGATCTACTCAAACAGAAAATTGAAAACTAGAATTAAAACTTATTTTATCTAAAAAAACAACATATTTCTTGAATATGAGAAGAATGGTCTTACCAATACAAGAGAGCAGTTGAATGTAGCGGAAAAGCTTTTTGAAACAAGACATTAACTTCTTTGCTGCCACAATAAGTTTTGGAACTAACTCCACCATCTTAGAGGAAGTCCATGAATCTTTATTTTGAATCCTACATTCAGTGAATAAAACATCTTTGAGAAGAGCATTATTTTCAATTTTATGGAGAAAAAAATATTATATTTTAATATTAGATGTTTTGAAAATTTCTCATCAAAACTTCCTGAAATTGCATGATTAACTGAATTTCAAAAATATTTACTTTTATAAAAAAAAAATTTTTACAAAAATTAATTACTTACTAGTTATGAAAATACACTTTATTTTATAAAACCAATAACTTTTTAAGTCATTCAAAAAAGTACCAAAATGTTTTTTAACTTTCACTAATTTTGAGGTAAAATTAATACAACATACAATTTCTGAAAGCTTCAATCATGGCCCATCTGGAACATTTTAAAAAATAAAAAATTTCCATATAAATTTTTGTATCATAGAAATGAAATGAAGATGCATACAAATATTTGTGACTGACTGAATACAAATGCACACAGGAACAAAAATGTATATGTAGGAGAGAATGAAGTAAAACCAGGTACCTTGATTTTGCAGAAATTAGTTCCGAGATCTCGTGAACAAACTCTGAATTTTATTCCAATTGGAATATTGTTGTTGATTATTTCACAGCACCTGAGTAAGTAAGTTTGTTTACCTATGTCAACTCTCTAATGTTCTTTCATCAAAAAACTATTCTTATTTATTGGTCATTACAGTTATAAAAAATATTTTTTGTCAAGATTATTATATGTTTACTAAATAATCATACCCTAACAAATCATAAAGATTTAGCAAAATAGTAGCACTGTTCTGTTTTGTTTCAATAACCCCTGACCAGGTGTTACCCTGTTGTCTTTCCCCTCTCTCCTGATGTGAAAGTATGCTAGGCTCACAAAAGATGCAGTACAGTGAAGGAAGAAGATAACTACATACAAGGCTAAACAAAAGTTTTACGAATCCCTTTCCAACGCAAAAATAAACTTCCTTTCAGATTTTGTAGAGTGTTTGAAGACTTTTTACGCAAAATTGTAGTTTTCATATAGATAAAAGAAATTCTCTGCAATTTTCTTTTAAAGAAACATTAATTAGCACTATATTTCGTAAAGAATTCCGGTTGGGTACCGGGACAATTGTCCTTCTCTCTCCTTTTTTTCCTGGAGCATCGCCTTGTTTATATCACATAAAATTATATGCATAAATTTCTTAAATTGCCATATAAAGTAGAATGAAAATTCTAATATTGTTAAATTTCTTATAGAATTAACATGCATACCGGGTTTTACACCACTAATTGCGTAAGACCAGGAAGTTTGGCTTTTTCTAGAAAAAAATTTTTTATAAAAAAAATGTACATCTATGACTCTTCAATAACGAAAAATTGGACACAACTAAACAAAGAATATCTTGGTTAAACCTGACAGTTCAACTCCATACACACAACTTAACTCCATATCTGGCACAGTTTAACTCCATAAAGCCTTTGAATCTTAGTCACTGTTACTCCACCTTCTCTTATACGTTAAAGACACCAGATTTTTATTTAAAAAAAATTTTAAAAAAGGACATTGATTATAATTTTTTTTGCAAATAATAAACTGTAAGACTAAATGAAATAGCAAAAAATAAATTTTTGATAGTTGAAGGAAACAATTGAAGCTGAGCAAATGCTTCTTTGTAAATAATCAAAGAATAGTTGTAATACACTTGAAACAATAAAAAGCTACAGTTAATTATGCGTAATGGCTTTCCACAAATTTGCGCATACACTCCATCTAATTTCATCAAAACAGGAAGGAAGAGCAAATTTTTTAAAAAGGAATCCTGCTTCTTAAGGTAAATCATTAAGTGGCTTTCAAAAAATGTATCCTTAAAACGGAATGTGTTATAAAATGATTACCGTATATTCCGGCGCATAACGCGCCCCGGCGGATAACGCGCCCCGGCGGATAACGCGCACCCGTAATTTCTAATAACTTTTTTTAAATTTTAAGATATACTCTTCGTATAACACGCATGAAAATTTGGATTGTACATGTGCAATATCTCGTCTAGTATCTATAGAAAACCAGAAAGACCTTCAGTGTGGGACATGTTTAGGTCCCACCTTACAGATAATGCAAAAAAATTTTTTTGAAAGAATGTAACACCGATGTGGCAGTTATTACGGGCAGATTGACACCATTAGTTCAGCCATTGGACTTCTGCTCTTAAAGCCAATTTAAAAAAACAGTGGAACACTTGGATGTTGGAGGGCGAGAAAACCTTTACGAAAGGAGGACATATGCGTCATGCAAGTTTGGAAACAGTGTGTGAATGGATATTAAAAGCATGGGATGAAATTAAGCCTGAGATGGTTAGAAAATCATTCAAAAAATGCAGCATTTCAAATAATCTGGACGGATCAGAAGATGACTGTTTATTCATGGATGAGGGTAACACAGATGATGAAGACGAAACAGATTGTGAGGACGTGCCTGAAGAAATAACGGAAGAAGAATATAATGAACTATTTATATAATAACGAAAATCAATAAAGTATATAGGTTTGTTATTTCTTTAAAATAAAAGTATTTTTCTATATTTAAATTTTTTTAGTTTATAATTTTTTATATTCGGCGTATACCGCGCACCCGTAAATTCCAATGTTATTTTTTGCATTAAAAGTGCGCGTTATACGCCGGAATATACGGTAAATCTTCAAAATAACTAACATTTGAACTAAGAATTACGTTAAATAAATCATATTGTCCTTTGCCCTTAAAAATTATTCATTTGCTGCACAACTCAAAGAGATAAGTGTTAGAACCATCAAAGATTAGCAAGCTCCTTATTAAAATTGCCAGTCTTTAGTGAAATAAAGTATAGTTGCAAATTTTTTTTCGGGGGGGGGGGGNGGGGGGGGGGGGGGGTGTCAACAGCAATATGTTATCAGAAACATACACATTACATTACCTTAAACAATCATTTACTTTAAATCACTCATTTTACTTCTTTTTAAATATTGATTTTAAAGTCTGTATTTTAATCTAGGTTTAAATTTAAATTAATTTAAAAGTTAAATTCATATTTGTTAATTTAAATCATATTATTTAGCAAATTGACTTTTTCATGATAAATATCTTTAACTACTTAATTTGTTTAACAGGAAGATTAATATTAAGCACTCATGCTCTGAAGATCTACATTCTTAAAACTCAGAATACATCTCATTGAATTCTATAAATGCTAATGATTGTTGTTGTTACTTTACGTCGCACTAGAGCTGCACAATGGGCTATTGGCGACGGTCTGGGAAACATCCCGGAGGATGATCCGAAGACATGCCATCACAATTTTGATCCTCTGCGGAATGGATGGCACCCCCGCTTCGGTAGCCCGACGACCTGCGCGCGAAGTCGAGCACTTTACAGCAGCACAGTTTAACGAGGACCAATACCGCACACCCTCGGTCCCTGCGCAGACTGATCCAAGTGGTCACCCACCCGCACACTGACCGTAGCCAGTGATGCTTGACTTCGGTGATCTGCTGGGAACCGTGTCTTAACGATCAGTCCACTGCGGGACAAATGCTAATGAACTAAACTAAAAGACAGATTCCTTTAACTAGATAACTTTATTCTATCAAAAATATTTTTTCTATGTAGTATTTAGGATAATTGAGACTCAACCTCACCTTTTCGTTATTAATTCAGGTAATTCTTTTAGCAACTATTTTTTAGACATTTACTTTCAGGGATAACCATTAATTTTTAAAGATCCATTTCTTATTGAAATATGCAATTATGTAACATGAAATATGACACATTTTTTTTCTTCACAGAAACAGAAAAAATAAATAACAAATAAGTCATAAACTGTAGGGAGCGCTTTCTACAAAAATAATAATAAAATAAAATTAAAATCTAAAAAGAGCGATTCAATTTTTCTTTTAAAAACACATACGTAAGAAATTGTTCCAAGGGAACAAACAATGTATGGTTGTACAAGCCAGCTGATTTCCTTAACATCAGGCTTGTAATGAAACTATTATTACTTCATGTAACGTTTTCTGGTTCAAGTCAAAATTACGATCTGTTGATGTATATATCTGCGGCATGAAGTATAATTTGCTTCTCTCTGTAAACTGGCCATTCTTGGTCATAAATGGGGTCACTGAAAAAAACAAGAAACGTACCCTCTGCCTTAAAAATTTGCTTGATTTCAAATAGGCTTGCTGATTGGCAAATAGCATGAGTAACAACAAAAACTTCATGTAGGCATTTATTCTTATAATTTTTAGCTTTTATAAATTCTTTTGAAATTAAATATTTTTAATAACAATCCTTGGTCAGAAGAAAATATGAGAAATGTTTTCTCAGTTGTTTCAGTAATGCAAAAGCTGGCAAAAATGTTACCTTTAAAAATTAAAAGAATGACCCAATAAAAAAAAGGTTGGTTAATAACAGAAATATATTTAAATGACTAAACAAATAAAATATTTTGAGCATCCTTCATTTATAAATAAAAATTTACCAGATTATGTGAAAAAATAATTTATTTTGTGATATTTCTGGGTGAAAGACAGAAGGTAATGCAGGTCTCACCTTAAAATAAGAAAAGGTAGCATCTTATCCAAATACTTTTCATATCTTTGGAATGCTAAACAAAAGTTTTTCACTGGTGATTTATCCTACAAAGCAAATATTAATCATTCAGTATCTAAAAATAAAAACCTTATGAAAAATAAAAAGTAATCAACGCAAAAAATATTTTGGTTTGTTTCATGTGTACAATAAGTTCATAAAATTTTTAATAGTGCATTGATTTTAATAAAATCAAACACACTCAAATAAAACGTAATTCAAAACAAAATGGATATTTGAATTAAAATATGTATATATTCAAATTTCTAATGTGTATATAAACTTAAACAGCTTTCAAATATTTGCAAAAAAGATATTCCCCTCTAATAATAGCTTTGCTTATAAAAAGCTCATTACAGCTTTACTTATTTCTATTCATTAAATGTACAAATCTTTGTAGGAACAAAATTAACATTAGCATATTAAAGCATAAAGCTAATTATTAATTACCAATATAAGCAAAAAAATAACATTGAAATTTAAAACATTATACCAATTAATCTTTAAAAAATAATTATATTTTAATTATTTACTTTAGAAACAATAATCCTTAAAATTTAAAATAACATGCAACAATAAAGGAATAAAATTTTTCACAGATCCCCATTTTACTCTATCATCCACAATCAATCAATGACAAAGAATTTTGAGATAAATTATTCATTTAATAATTTTATAAATATTCCATAAACAATTCACCAAAATTATAAGAAAATGAATTTAAGAGTTTACAAAAAGTTAACATGTCTGTTTCTGTTCTTCATTTTATTTTTAAAATTAATAATGAAAGAAGAGTTTTCCATATGCTTGGTAGAAGGGTTTTTATTGTTTTCTAAGTCTAGCTTAAAATTGCAAGCTTAAATAACTTAATGGTTATGCCATAAATTTCCAAGGTGGATCAGCTCTTTAACAGTAATGAAAGTAAAGATAATACCCATTATACTTACCCATGTTAAAGTTTCAGCTTTGATAGCACTAACAATATTTTCAAAATTGAGTGGAATGACTTTTAATTGTTGAATACTCTCTCGCAAGCTTATTTCTAGCTGAAACATTGAAATTTAATAGTTGAAATCAAAATTACAACCTAAAATTACAATAAATACAACTTCAGCAAGTAACAAAAAGCACGATTATATTCAGTTTTACATGCATGATTAACAAAAATCAAAACGAACATAATAGGAAGGCTAAAATCAAACTGCAAAAATGAATACATCAACACAAAGTATCCCCTAAAATTGTCTTCTATATTGAAAGAAGTATTCATTGCACTAAAGTGGACTTAAAAGAGGATTAAGATAAATGGAAATTTCAACAGTATACCTCATTTTAATTTTTTTATCAATGCTGCTTGATAAGTGATACAAATCCTCATAGAGAACCACCCAGAATTTGAATTTAGGAAGCCCCACCTTGAAAGAGATGGTTAATTTATTGTATGGTAAAATTGAAAGTAATAGTCATTTAAATTTTTTTTTATCTTGTAATTTGTTTGTTTTGTTTGGGAACCACAAAAAAATATTTAACCCTTGTCTTAATAGTTTTCCTGGGGAATAAAAAATTTTCAATTTAATTTTGCACATTCAATAGAATGAACACTAAATTTGTCATAATGACAGTTAAAATAATATTACAAACATGGAATGGACTTAGTATAGGTTGCTATAATGGAAGAGCCCAATGTCATGATGAAGATGTACTAGAGCAGTGATCCCTATGGATGTGGTGAATAATAAGATAAAGTATTACTTAAAATTTAGGTCATCAGGCAAACCTAATGATTTTCAGAAATTTTTTTCTTGAAATAGTGTATTATATTTTAAATTATAAGACTACAATCAATTACACAATCATTATTAAAGATAGATATTGGTATTTAAACTGTTAAAAGTAGTAAAAAAAATACTATTTCATAACAGAACAACAAATTAACAGAACTAAAGAGAAATAATAAGGCGATATATGCAGCATGTAACAGTTACCTTTACGGTGACAGCTTTATTGTCTGTATCTGAAGCGCAAAGTCTTTGTATCATGAAAGTGTGCAAATCGGACATTTGCCGGCAAAACTCGTATACAAGGTTTTGCTTCTTGAGCATTAGCAACAACAGCTGATTGTGCTTACCACGTTGAATAATGGGAGTATTCAGAATATTTAAAACATCCTTAGCTGAAACATGCACAACCCAATGAGTAAATATTTGTAACAGAATTTCAGTAAAATGAACAACAAATTATATACTTTTTAAGATGTAACAGTTCCTTCTTATGGGATTTACAAAAAGAAAAACATACATTAAAAATGAAATAGACAAGTTCTGTAAAAACATAAAACTTCATTTAAAATAAATAAGGAGAAATTAATCATTACGAAACTGGTGGGTCAAATTTAAACCAATTTAAGATTAGTGACAGAATCAAAATAAAAAGTGTTTTAAAACGGGTGACCTCAAGTAAAGATAAAAATGTAGAAAATACTATTCCAAAATCGTGATGAGTTTTGACACAATCACATATAGATGGCAACGAAATTTGCACTAGTGTATTATATTACATGGGTAATGAAGATAATAAAGAGTATGTAAACACCCTATTTTAAATTGAATGCAAAAAAGATGGATAAAAATTTAATATATCAATGTTATAAAATGTCTAATGTGCCACGCATAATTCTTAAACAGTTTATTTCAATTTTTACTAGACGATTACACTTCTCTAAGGGTGGTTCAAACTCTCTTTGAAATGGAGTTGAATCTAGTTTTAACTCATTTAAAAAGTTTTTTTTTAAATTGATGATTTCAATATTTAATAAATCCTAAGCTAGTAAAAAAGAAGCCATACTATGTAGCGTATAAAATAATAAAAACACTGATACTTTATCTTGATTTAAAGAAAAAAACTAGAAAAATAATTTTCACACAAGTGATAAATGTATCTCTTACACACTACCTTCTCTAAATCACCATGCTGCATGAGTGCTTCTGGAAGCCTGTCCAGGGTTCATTAGTTCATGTGGTTGAAAATATGAACTCTGTCAAGTATGTGGACAATCTGGACAATGATACTCACTCAATTCTATGCCAATATTTCGGGAGAGGACCCTTTCTCTCTTAGCAAGATAATTGCTCTATTCATACACCGAGACTTGCACAGTCATAATTTGACAAAATGGGTGTGCAAAACTGGACTAGCCTTAAAACCCAGATCTAAATTCCATAGAGAATCCTTGAAATGAATTAAAATTCAAATTACACAGCCTCACTGCTAGCACTCACTTCAGCTAGGATGGGTATGTGAGATGGATGGATATCAATTCCTATTGACACCAATCGAAAACTGACATAAATTCTACTAAGACATATGCACGCCATCATAGAAACAAATGAGAACCAAGAGCTCTGTGTCTGCACCATGGTGTGTCTAGAGACATTTGACAAGACAATGTATCCTCTACTAATTTATGCACACAAAAAAAATTTTCATCATTCGGTTTATCTTGAGACAATCTGATCAAAGATCAATAAAGACAATGATAAATAACATAAAAAACAGTTATTTCTAAAACTTACACTTATCATTAAACAAAACGTTATTGGCTATAATTGTTTTCATTTCTTCTATTTGAAGATTTAGCTCTTTGTTCTCAGCTGTTATGTCTTTTGACCTAAAAAAAATATTATTGAAAGCGAACAATATCAAAAACAATATCAATTTTATGAGTTAACAAAATTGCTTTAAAATAAAGCAATATAAAATAAGGAATACTAAAAATACAGTTTTTGAACAAAATCAGCTTTTGAAATTGCAAGATATGTTACATAAAAAAACAATAAACTCGTTTGTAAAATATAAAGTAATTATATATATATTTATCATGCCATATTTTTAAAGGAATTATAAATTCCTATAAAAATACATATATTGATTAAATTAAACACAAAAATTATAACCAATCCAAATAAATTAAAGACAGCTCAAATCTAAAAATAAGAATTGAATCCAAACAAATTAGCTTTTAATAATTTCACTCAATTCAGAATAAAATCTAGTTGCTTTCCTTAAAAAAATCTATATTGAATCTAATCTAAATCTAACACATATATTGTTGTTTAGAAATTTTTTTACTGGAGTAATGAGACAGTTAAACACAATGAAATAAAGCAAGCCTATTTCAAAATAAATTATTCACAAAGATATGCTTGGCAACGTACAATTTGATACCAACGAACGTAAAACATATAATTTGATGTCTCCTTTATAAAGCTGTGGTAATATTTTTTTAAATATCTCCCTTTTAAATTTGAATACAAATATGTAAAGAATACTGGTATTAAATTTTGATATTTGATGAGGAATTGCTTTTCACACATTTACCTTTCAATGAAGCAAATCAGGCTCAAATTTTAGCAAAAGCTAGTCCATTTGCATACTATTCTAGGAAAGCATGGGCCTAAAATATCTCCAGTGACAAACCAACCGTAGGTTAGAAATCCCTTGCTGTAACTGTAAGAGGTTTCTGTGGTATTCATTTTACCTAACATAAAAGTGCATCATTTTCACTCAAAAAATCTACTCCACAAAACCAAGTTCATCCAAATCTTTATTCCAAGAATCCACTTATCTTCTGAGTTGGGTCAAAAATCACAAAGCTGCAGAAATTGAAAAGAGGTAGCCAAAATTCTATGGGGTTAGCAGTTGAAAACAAGTGATCAGGTAAAATAATGATAAAATAGAGCCACAATGATCACAATAAATTAGAGCCAAGTCACAGTGATTAAGATACTGGGATGTCATTGTAAAAAAACTCAGGTTTTATCCCTGGTGGTGACTTAAAGCCCATCTAGGATGGTGGGCTTTAAATATGGTATGAAAAGTAAGGATGGTGGAAGCTGACTACATCACCACACATTGACTATGAAATTCTGTAAATTTAACCTCTCTGACTTCCTGATCCACAATTGGTTGTTGCAGAAATGCTTTACTTTTACTAATATTAAAAACATTAAAAAAAAACTGTACTTAAGGCTTAACAGCTATAAATAATGGGAACTGGAGTACTATCATGTGTGACTGAAAATTCCGGTAAAACATCAGTTAACAAGCAAACATGTTTATTGTTGTTAGTGTTACATGGACACCAGTTCAATTTTGACAAGTTAGTCAACAAGAAACAGCCTCCTTAAATCTTCGTATACACAACTCAGCAGCTGTTTATAATAAAGATTAAATTAGTCCAATTATTAACTGCCCATTTGAAAAGCATAAATGATGCATTCTTCTTGCAGGTTATATTCTTTTGTGGAACAAAGTAACCTTTAAACTTAAGAAAATCAAGTCTGATGTAAATGCAGATATTATTAAAAACATGTTCTGAAGCTCTATGCATTTTAACAAATCTAATGAAAAGTAATAGCTATTTCTCAAATTTCACTAATTATATTTAAAAAAAAGCTGATTCCACATAAAGCTAAAATATATTAGCTTCAATAATTTCCATCTTGACAAACAAGCCAGTTTTATTGTAGTTAGTGTTGCTAAATAACACATGACTAGAGTCAGACGCGGCAGATGGTAGCATAATGGCACTATGCAAATAAGTGCATATATATACAAACACACACGCTTATTTGCTTCTTTGAAAAACATCACCACACTTGTCACAAACAACTTATCTACCCCATCATTAACTGAAATGTATTATTGCCTTCTTTCAGAATACCCTACAGAAGTGAGGAGACTTAGTAATCACTTTTGCGAATTTTATAAAATCTTGGTTTGGAATATATTATTACATTTTATTATAACTGTAGCTTGTAGAGAGAAACCTATTGCAGACTAGAAATCAGTGATGCAAAAATATGTAAAATCTGTTAAGATACCTCTTTCAACAGGAAACAAAAATAAGTTGTTCCCCAGTGTAATCAATCCTTGAAGTACAGTGTTTACAGATGGTGTACCATTTACAAACTAGACCAAACATGATGCTAGTTTTAAAAAAAAAATTTAAAAAAGCATAATAAAAAATACATGCAAATATGGAAAAATTTCAAAAGATAATAAAACAAGCATAAGTACTTTATATCTTCAGATGAATTCAACTTTTTTAATTCTTGCTCATGATTTTTTATGCAAACCTGAAAAAAAAGAGAAATGTAGAAAAAGAAAAATAATTTTAATATGAAAGGGATCTTAATTAAAATGGATGTAAGTACCTGCATTTTTATCTTTTCTTTCTGCAGTGTATCTATCGTTGTTTGTTGCTCTTTGATTTTTTCACTACTTTTTTTCTCAAGTTCAGTTAAATTTGACTGTAACTGCTCTACAGTAGAATTTAGATCAGAGACAATTCTACCATGTTCTTGATCTGCAGTATAGACCTTAAAATAAAGCATGAAAGTTAGTATTAAATATTAAAAAAAAATTCTGTTAATAATATTTTGTTTGCTTTAAACTAAACTAAGAGTAGCCGTTTAGTTTACAGTCACAACCTCTCCTACACAACAACCCAATTTTCTTTTATGTTATTCAATAGAGAATAGATGTTCAACAATAAAATACTTACGAAAAGAATAAAACGTTCTATTTCACTTTTTAAATATTAAAACTATTATATTAATCGATTGAAACAAGTTTAGACTGCAAATATTCTTATTTGAATAAGTTTTTTTTCCTCCTAAAACATTTCAAAACTTTTGCTGAAATTTGAAATTATGTGTATTTTTTGGAAGCTTGGAAGATAGTGCAAAAATTGGGGACCTTACAAAAAATAACTGTAAAATGCCGTTGGTTTTAAAAAAGAAGAAATACAATACAGCAAACAGATTATTAGAACATAATTTAAAGGTAACCGATTTCGTAAAATGCTTACATTAATAACAATTTTTAAAACATTTTATAAGAATTTTTAGACCAAAAAAGGAAAATTTAAATAAGTTTTTCCCACCTGTTGGTGTAGTCTTTCATTTTCTTCTATTCTACTCTGTAGCTCAGCATTCAAAACATTGTAAGATTCAGATAAATGACCAGACTGAACACCCGGTGATTTACTCTGAAAATGAATTAATAGTACATTTACTACCCAAAAAATATTTGTTCTTATATTATGTCAATTAATAAAATATTAACAAATAAAAATAATAGAACTGGATTTAGCCTGGGAGAATCAAAAATAAAATTTAATCCATTGTAATGATTTTAATGCTTTATAAATATTTAATAAATAAATAAATGATGAATATCCTTTACAATGGCTTGAATTTCCTATTCCAATCATTGCAACACACCATGAATTGATATAAATTAAAAACCAATTTAAACAATAAATTAATTTTACAAATATACTTAAGCACTAAATTTGAACATTCAAATTCCTTCTAACAGGTAGTAAAGAGCATAGAAAAGATTCATTACACACAACCATAACAGAAAAAAAATTAATGTGATGTTTAGAGGCATGATGGCTCAGGGGATAGAGGATTCACCTTCCAATGAGGTGAACCAGGTTCTAATCCAGTGATGGCAGGTCAATACGAATTCCGCATCCATCACTGGGATTAGAACCCGGTACGAATTCCGCATGTGGCTCGCAGGGACCACAGTTCTGACATAAAATATCGTCAGTGGTAGACCGATCATGGGTTGGAGTCCTCTTGCTGTCAGGCTAAACACGGGAGGTTTTTATGGTTTTCCACCCTGTGTAATGCAAATGCGGGTTGGTTCCATCAAAAAAACCTCCACAAAGACCTTCTCCCAATACTTGATCCAGGGGTTCCCTTGTTTTCTGGATTGGGTTCAAAATTACAAGGCTATGGGGTTCAATATTTGTAGTCATAAACCCAAAAAATTGGGTAGGCTGTTCAACGACGGTTATAAATTAAACTGTGATGTTCAAATGTGCCTATACACTACTAATAGGCACTTTAGAGCATTACAGTGCTCAAGTATTTAAACTATCAAAATGTTCAATTTTTTTAATTAATTAATTTTCTTCTAACAGCACAACAGCTGGATAATGACTTAGTACTCAATAACTATTAACCCTTACACTGCATAACTATTTGCCCTTTTCCGCTTAATCTAACAATCTAGTAAGTGACCTACGTTTCTCTTTTTCCCTCAGGCTCATGTAAATTTAATTTATTACTGCGTAATTCTTGTCTTAGATATGACCAAACCATCTCATCTGCTGCATTTTAATGACCTTAACTATTACTGGTTCACTAAATTTATTGTACAATTTAGATATATCATAACACTTAATTATTTGTCAAAATTTTTTTAAAAAAATTTGTTACAATTTAAGTAACAACAAAAAGTACTCTTTGTGAGTCAAAGAGTGTTTTTGTACTGCATTTTTGGATTATCCACAATACATATATACAACATTTTCCACAATAATTATTAAGGCTTCATAATTTTGTGATCTAGGTCATAATGATAGCAATTCGAACAGCATTGAGCAGCGGTCGCCTTTACTTCCAAACAGGTGTCATCGATCTGAAGCTGAAAGGGCTTCAAATATCTTCCAGGGTAAGAAAAATAACTATTTGGTGTTTTAAACACTGTCCCATTATGGCTTTTATGCAATGATAAATTAACTTTTTATGGCAATATTTTAAAAGTATAAATAAAATCTATTGAAGCATATAAAAAGATTTTTTATTTTATGATCATACCAACTATTTTTATAACTTAATATTCATAAAAACAAGCCCAATATATTGCAATAGTGCCCAATATATTTCTTTGATTTTTAATGTTCTTTTTCAGTTACTATTAAATAACTGTTTTCTAATAGAATAAAAGTTCAACTTGCACCCAAATGAAACATGAAAACAGGCTTTTAAAACCCTTTTCGAATACTCTATACAAAACTCTATGCATAATACATAAATCTATACATTCATAATACATACCAGCTTATATTTTAAAAAATATGGGTCACATTTTCAAAAAGACTTCGTGTTAAACTCTGAATAAAATTAGTAACCACAAAATATCATCTTCAATACTACATAAAATCTAAGTCAATTAATCCTAACATAAATTGATTTTTATGTACACATTTTCCAAGAAATACAAAACTCTACAATTACAACTACTGCTGCAATTACCAGGAGGGGGGAAGGTCGACGGCAAAATCGTGCAAATCGGGCTCTTCAAAAAGGGGTTCTTTCTCATTTTATACTAAATGTACTAAATGCAATACTGAATGCATGTTTTCATTTTGAGATTTAGTTGTTGTAATAAATAATATATTAAAAATATAGGATTTTAAAAATGATGTAGAAGTCAATAGTAATTATTGCAAAAAAAAAAAACAGAACTAAAATTTCTGCAGAAAAAAGAAGACCAAATTTTTTATTTCATTATTCTTTATTTTTGAAAAAGAATTTGAGAATAAAATAATCATAAGCATTTTTTTCGACTCCGACGGACGAGAAAGGCATCTTTTGAATATAAATAATCTTAGGAAAGTTTCTGAAAACCAAAATTTTTTATTTCCCAAAGGTAAAATCTTTCTGCAAGAATTTGGTATCGTTCTGCAACAATGTCGCCCCGTTACCACGATTATACCACAAATATATATATAAAATGACAAAAAAATCAGCAAACAAACAAAAGAATATTACCTTGGAATGATGCTTTGTATCAACAACCTCCAAATCATTCTGCAAAATAGATACTCTTTTTGAAAGCTGCAGATTTCTGAAATTCAAACACTCCACCTCCTGCTCTAGTTTACGAATCAACTGGTCTCTTTTCTTTAGAGCTTCCTAAAAGGAGAGGAACAAATCATTTAAAAATATCTATAGTGGAAGTAACAATTATTGTCAGGAATAATTTGTCTGTTAACCTATTAATCACAAAATAAAATTTTGTTCAACTTGTTTCACAATGGGGATTTTTCTCTTCACAGTAAATAAGTAGAGCCTGAATTTTTATGACCTAAAAAAATCCCTATAAATGCTTTTAAAAAATGACATCAATTATAAAAAATTATCCTAAGAGTCCTACTATTTAAGTAAACATATTAAACTAAATAAATCTTTAAAATAATCAGAATTTATTTCAGAAATTTAGCTTTCAGAATTTATTCCTGTTGCCTACCCACAGTTTCTTTCAATAGCAGACAACAGTAAATTCTTGCTTAAAAAACTGCAATCTTCTAAAAAATACAAATCAGAGAAGATGGGAAAGCTGTAAAAAATGATACCTTCTCAAGATTTTAAATTAATAACATAATAAATGAGGAAAACTTGGTAGTAGATGATATTGCGAGTGACAAAATAAAATGTAAAATTATTAGGAAAAACTTGCATTAATATTTAAAAAAATTTATAGCCAAAAAAAAAATAATAATAATGGAAAAAAATACCCTAAATACTTAAAAAAAATGCTGTAAAACACCCTTGAATTAAAAAAAAATTCAAATAATAATGCCTTTATTTAATAGAAAATTCCCTTAAAGATAAAGTGTGTAAAAATCCAAATAATTCAAATGTTATCAAAAGACAAGCCTAAGTAATATTCTCACATCTCAAATGATTTTCTTTTCATGACCATTGCATTAGTAGTTTGAACATGACGAAATGCTTCAATGATTTATTAACTGGCTAATTTGTAGACCTGCACAAGATAGTTATTAATACAAAAATTAAAAATGCTAGGCTTGAAGTATGACATTAAACTTGATACAAAGATTTTAATTGCATTTTCCTAAAATCATAATTGAACATGAATTATTGAGTTATTTATAATTTTACATTTTTTTCTCATATTTTCATAATTGGAGCATTGTTTATTTGAATTTAAAATATAATAAAAATAATATCAAATTTTAAAATAAGATTGTTCACAGTGAGTGTATATGGGGAGGGGTAAATAAGGATGAAATCAATGAAAATAAAATAAACCTCGGGTTTTTGAAGCATTTTACTTTTTGAAAATGTTTTGATTCCAATTCTTATTACATTTTTAGAAATTCAGACCCTTCAGAAAATGACAATATTAAATAATGATGTGATTACAAGTTATTTAGAAAAATATTCTTATGTTGCCCTTTATTAAAAATAGACATGATAAAGGTAAATTTTAAAAATTGAATCTAAATAAATGGTTTAATGATAAATGTATATTAATATTAATTTAAAAAACTACTACTTTACTTCATACTTACTTGTAATTCGGATGCATTAGTTTGTTCATCTGCGACTGCTGTCTTCAAAACAGATATTTGAGCTTTCAACTTAAATTAAAAAAATTTATTTCAATATGCAAATAAATATATTTGGTAAAAATTTTAGATACTTCTTGAAAAGTTTTCTTAAAGTTAAAAAAAATGAATTTAATGAATACAATTTGGCATTTGAACAATTTTATAATTGTTGGATAAATATTTTACCATGTAACCACATTTAACATGCATATATAGAAGTTTAAGCTATGAAATATCATAATCAAGAAACAAACATTTTCATGCATTTATTCATTTAAACAATCATTACTATACATATCTATATAAAATACTTAATCTTCTAACTCTATAATTTCAGATTCACATAACTGTTTACAGAACAGTACTCAAAGGAGGCACACAGGGACAAATGCCCCAGAGTCTGATTGAAAATTTTCACACGTAATGTAATTTATTTTAATGTTTTATTAAAAAAAATGATTAAAAAAATAGGCAGAGAACTTTTTATAAGTATACCGCAATTTTTTTTCAAACAGTTAAACCGACAGCAACTCAAAGAATAAAGTTAGCCAACACGTGCTAAGTTTTCAGCAAAAAATATAATTAATAAAAAATTTAAAGATGCATAAAATGAGTTTGAATTGAGTTAAAATTGAGTCGTATTTGAAGTAAATTTAGTATGTTTATGAAAATTGATGTTTTGAGCATCAAAAGTTAAATTACCGCTTAAAAAAGGCTTTTTAAAAATGGCTTGCAAAATAAGAAGAAAAAATAAATGTTATGTTTTAAGGAAAGCGCCCTAATGAGTTTTGACTCTGGGTTTATAAAATCCCTGTGTAACCTTGCAAATAGAAAAAAAAAATTAAATTAATAAAAAATTTTAACAACAATAATGAAAATGTAACTTACTTTTGAATATTCAAGTGCTAACTTTTGATACTTAGCTAAAATTTCTGGATTTTCATCCATTCTGCTGAAAAAGAAACATAATTTTTATAAAATAAGAAATTAAATACTAAAAATATGAAAATTTAATAACAAAATATACTACAGTTTCAGTGAAAAGTTCCAAATATTTCCTTTACAGATGTTTTACCTAATAATGAAGACCTAAAAGAATTAAAATATCTTTGATAAAACCTGTATATAAAACTTTGAAACCTGTGATAGTAAAAGATTGGAAAATTTAGCAGAATATTATCGTATTAATAATAGATTTTCTAAAGGGATCACAGATTCTGAAGACTCAAAATTGGAGGATAAAAATGCATCATTTCTATATAATTTACTATGTCTAACAATGGCACAGGCTTGTTACATCCTCTAAACTCGCTAAAATAATTTGGATATTAAAGTAATAGGCTAAATTTAGCTTTGATCACCTTTTTTTTTTGAGAACTTGTCAAAACCTTGTTAAAAAAAATAAATGAACTAAGTATAAAAAATTTTACATTATTATGACATGCTTATGTGTGATAGTATAAAGAAATAACAACAACAATCATATCTCTAAGATTTGGAAGAAAAGAAACAAGAATTGAAAATTTTCTCAAAATTTTTATTTCTTACAGATGTATTAGGGTAAGGTGGGTGTGCTTTTCTAAATGATAATTAGTTGATAATAGAATTAAATGTAAATGAGAAAGGATGATACAATAAACTTAAGAAAATTGAGAAAAATATTATAACTCTGCTTAATATAGTACTAAACATCAAAAAAATATAAAGTAATACGCAATTGAAAACAAAGAAAAGAAGGATAAATCAAGCTATAGAATTCAACAATTACAATAAAAATCACTTCTTAGACAAAATTAAAGGGGCGTTATGTTGCAACATTTTATACTAACGTTAAGTCACCTAGAAGAATAAAGCATAATTTTTTTTAAATTTTGAAAAAGTAATTAGGTAAATATATATTTTAGTACTTTTTTAAACGAGGCTAATGAAAAATGAACATCATTTGTCAATATATTATCTTGACAAAAACACATCCTCCATTCCTAATCAACTTTTCGTCTGCTATGTTTGTTGATAAATAAACCGGTTCTAATTTCATAGACTATTTTTTTAACTTGTAGCTTGCTATGCTTTTAAAAATAAAGTAAAATTAATCATAAGACGTAATTTAGAAACAAGAAATGATTGAACTAAAGGGTCATTCTCATTAAATATGATTCATGCACACATAATCATGAACCGAGAAAAATTTAGAGCCAGATTGATGAAATGTTTTTTGCGAGAAAAACCAACCAATTAAGGTCTCTGTTTCTCTCTGCAGAAATCAGAGGTGCGTGATGGGTTGGAAGGTATTTTATTTACGTCGCACTAGAGCTGCACAAAGGACTATCGGCGTCGCTCTGAGAAAGATCCTGAGGATGAACAGCGGACATGCCATCACAATTTATATCCCCCGCGGAAGAGATGACTCATAAAGTTGAAATAGTAACTCTATGGTCGACGCTTCACCAAAGAATATAGAGGTGAATATACCCCTCTATATCCTTGCATGGACAACCCCAATAGTTGAAGAAGTTCTTTGGTTAGACAGACAAAATTTCCCGTGGCAACTCAACTGCAACCATTCATTGTGGGGAATTTTAACTATTGCATAAAAAACCGTAGCAGAATACCACAATTTCAAAAACCACTTTATAAATCCAGAGTTAAGATTGCATGAAACTCATAAATCATCTGAACATATTGGATGGACTTCGCTGAGTATAGTCATTACTCATTCGATTAAAGTTTCATTTTAGTTTAATGACTACACTCACTTTAAATGAAATCACCTGAGGAGCAGTGAGTCTGCACATTTTTACCACTTCCAATTTTGACTTTAAAAAGCGTCTTCTCACACTTATTTTTATGAGGTGATCAAGAATTATTCGCAACACGGCGCAATCGTTAAGAACCAAACATGTAAGGGTCAATAGGTCCGCTGGTCTATGCATATGGACAATATGTATCTCCTCCAATAAGCACTTTATGAATGAGCCATAAGATGTATTCTTTCAAATTCACTAAAATTAGACGCAAAAGGTGAAAAGCAATATCTGGATACAGAATAATGAGCTATTAAAAAAGGCCGCCTATATTGATGGATGTGATTTTGTTACATGCGAATAAAAACCTCATGGGTAAAATATTTTTACCATGGAGTCTAGAGTATCGCTTTAGGATCCATGATTTTTACCCGAGAAAAACTAGTCTTTCCTGTTTCTTCTCATTCGAATCGCTAGCGAAAAAAATCACATCCAGTGTAAACGGTCTGTTATCTTCCAATTTGTTAAAAAATTTTCTCAAACGTTATAATTAGTAAGAAATTTAAAAAAAAATAATCGAAATGAAAATTAAGAAGAAAAAAATTTACTTTGAGGTATGATGGGTGGACAGCATACTTTTATGTTAAATTTTACATCGATAAGTCGCATCTATTGCCTCACATTACGCATTTCTTGTGCAAAAAAGATAAAATTAAAAAAAAAAAAAATATTCTCGCAAGGCCTTAGGGCAGAACCCTGCTCCCTCAGACATTGACAACAAGATGCCTATTGATTGTCTAGAGCCTATATTCCCAGCATTTTTAGACTGACCTCCCTGTTTCCGAAATAAACTTGTTTTTTAAGGCTCCCTTAAAAAGTTAATTTATCAAACATTACTTAAACAATATTAATTAAAAAAAGCATCTTTTATTTATTATTTTCAATAGGGAGCATTTGTAATCATATCGTCAATTTATTGAAAAACCCTCTAGACCAATGACTATTTTTGAAATTCTTTCAGCATTTTTTTTAAAAAATAAAAATAGCCTTTACTTAGGTAGGAATTTTCTGCTGCGAACATCTAAATAGAGAGCAAAATAACTTTTAAACAAATTATCCTAAAAATACCAAATTGTTGCACAGAATATTCATGGTGTATAAAACAAACATCAAAATAATTTGTTTAAAATTCAAAATGAAGAGTTGGAGTTCTGAGACGGGAAAAAAATCAAATCCAAGATCCAACTTCATAGTTTAATAACTTTATGTGTAGAGTAGAATTGAAAGCAAAGTGTTACTTTAACCATAAAATTAGCATAATTTTTTTCTCATACTGAATCAATAATTGCTTTAATAGCAAGTAATTTATGCAGAATTAGGTATGTAATGGTTTTTTGATTCTAACTCAAACTATTAATTCCCAAGTGTACTAGATAGTTAAAAAGTTTTCTCTTGTATGTAATTTTCCACACACCCCTTCAATACCCACTGGAGGTTTGGCGACAGCACCCACGTTGGGAACCTAAGGTGTAGAGATATAATTTTAGCAAGTTTACAAATTCGAAAAAGGTATTTATAAACCGAGAAATTTATTTTCTTATCTTTAAAAAAAAATTAAGGGATTCGGAGATTTTTGCTAATTTGAAAACCACTTATGTATCACTTTCTTATATCACATCAGTCGATCTAGGTAGCATTAAAAAAAATAAAGTTCGAGTGGTCGAGTGCTGATACTCTTTCAAACTGAAAGGGTTTCAAGTGCAGATAAAAATGTGAAAGTGGTGATAACTAATAACTCATTAAATGTAATGATCGATATAGTTTTACCATTCCATCATAAAATAATTTCATATAATAAAAATTTGATAAATAAAAAGGAGTATTTAAAATGTTTAAAATCAGGGATTTTCAGTCTAAAATTCTATTAATATCTCTACAAAAAAGAAAAAAAACTACAGTTTCAGACTTGCATTTCTATAATAAATTTCAGCTTAAGTGTAAAAAAATTATTTTCTAACCAAATGTTTATGGCTAAATTATAGATTTTGTGGTATTATTGAGCGAAATTAATTTATAAGGTTCCTTTTCCAAACTCAAGTCCTTATCCACGTTAAACTCTTAACAAGAATAAAAAACTTGATTTTTGACCTAGTTTTGGAAACTAAACAACTGTCTTTCAGGTACATAGTCTATGGACATCATTTTATTAGAAGGACTCTCATAGAAACTGTTTATGTTCAGAGATTATAGGTTTCAAGGTACAAATTTACAAAATTGAGCTCCCCCTCAAGCGTCAAATTTTTAATCCCATTTTCATTTTGAAAAAAAAAAAATCGAGTTAATTTTCTCGTTTTAAAAAAACACTTCAGGTCAATTGAAAAGTAAACAGTACCATTTTACAAATGTCTGTAATAAAAAACATTTCAAATCTTCGCAAACTGAAATTCTAAAAGCGGAAACTCAATAGATTCGCACTGTTTTTATACATTTTGACAAGGCATCGATGACTCCAGAAGATGTTGATTGTGGATGTAGTTCTGAAGACATGACATTTCATCTGAAGTCAGGTGTTATCTGAATAAATAGATAAATTGCCCAAATTGAATCAACAAACTTGGCAGAATCTATTGCTCTGTCACTTTATAATACGACCCAAACATAAATGATAGAAATTATTCACCTATAAAAAAATAATAATATACTAGATAAATACAGAAATTATAGTTGTGTATTAATTTTCCATATGATAGTTGGCATTGAAAGTCTTTTTTTTTTAACTTACAATCTATTTGCTGTTTATGTACGTCGACCAAAAACTTTAAAATATGATAAGAATTGTTTTTACATCAATTTGTATATTAGCAACTGCAACTCATGTAAGTAATTTTTATATCACTAAAAATAAACAAGTAAATCTGCGTAATAATGAAAGTACTTTATTAGTTTCAAAGATTTTAAAGGTGGGCGCTTATTTTTTGAGCGCTTGAAACCTGTCGATTTTATTCCATTTTTATAATTTTTTAAGATCCGACCGGTCTGCGTAGGGGTCAGGGTACAGGTCGTGCATCGGAAAGGTTGTGGGTTCTAATCCCGGGCCTGGCATGGATATTCTTTTATTTTTCTGTACTATCTGTCCTTTGTGGGAGCAACGTTGGCTCACCTAATATGGAGCCCCGCAAAACGAGGCTAACAAATCTGCCCTTCAGATGTCCGCATGACGAAAGGTCATTCTCCAGGTGGGCATTGGAAGAAAAAATAATAATAATAATTTTTTAAGAAAATTAAGTTTTTACGTTAAGTTGTTTGAGATTATTCATACAAGTAAATATGTTATTGACTAATCTTTGCTATTTCTATTAACATTTTCATGAATACCTATAATCAAATTTGATTTAATTTAAAATAATGAAACAAAATAAAATTGTTCAGGACCAAATATCATCGAATGATAAAATATTTTTACACTGACCTATAAAAAGAATTAATGCGAAATAAATAAAAACTCCAAAAATAGAGGCAGAACAAAAAATTTCTCTACTGAACCATTAAACGAAACTAAATAATCTTGAAAATGATTTTAAAGTTATAGAAATATGGCATAAATTAAAATCAAAGATTTTTTAAAATAGTTATATATATAAATAGATTTTATTCAGTGGTAAAAATACCCTTTGACATAACTAAACAAGATCTAAATTTAACTCATTTAGCTTTATAACATATATAAGAAAAAATTTGCTTATTTCTTTAAGTGAAAAAATAAATAAATAAATAAAAAACAAGTAGAAGGCATTATAAGGCAAAAAGGATTTGCAGATTGAACGATCGATGCTGTAAATTATAACTGTTAGAAATATTTGTTTATCGTTTAAATGATTTGTAAATTTTAGTTGGAGTATGGAGATTGTTCTATCCTGAAAAAATGTCTCTCAGGTGAAGTATGCGTCAGCACATCGTTCGATTTGGAATGTTTAACATACGCTAAAAGAGGTGAGCTCACACCTTTTAAGTTGCTTTAGAAAATTATTCCTTTTCATTTTATAGCTTTTATTTCTAAAACCGGGAAAGTGATTTTTAAAAAGCTCAATAAATAAATAAATAAAAAGTAAAATTTGTTAATCCTCTAAATCGTAAAATAGAAAACCGAAAATAGGAAGTTATTTTGAATGCTTTTATTGTAACTCGAAAACAAATATTTTGTATAAACCAGGCAATATTTCACTTTTTGTTAATTTTGATTGAATATTTGAATGTATGTTATATGGTAAATTAAATATTCGAATCCGATGGATCATTTTCCGTACCCTTGATTGAGTTCATGATTTCACAGCCGTACACTTTTGCCCGGTACTTCCTACACTGATGTTTTTATCAAGACTAAGAGCCACTAGGCTGTATTGACCTCGGTTTCTCTTTTCGGTCAACTGCATAGACTCTGTGTCCATCAGGGTTGGCTTTTTTGCAGGGTTGGCAAATTGGTTTTTGCCATGCCAGTGGCAGAAACTGGTTATAACCAGTAAAAGCCGGCAAAAACTAACTGGCAGAAACTAAAAAAACGTCTATATTAGTTCTAGTAATTGCTTAATGACATTTTCTTTAAGTAAACTGAAAAATGTAACTCCATGTAACTATAACAAACTTTTTAATTCATTGTTCGTAAATATATATTATTTTGTTTATATTAAATATAAAAAGTGCAGTGTATCAATTATTTACATATAATAAAGAACAAAGTAATGTAATGATAAATATAAATACTAGATTTTAGTTTATTTTATTAAACTCTGAAATTCAGTAATTATTATCATTTAAGTCTTAACATAATTGAATAGAGCTATTTTCAAATAGTTTTTTACTTTTCAAGACATAATTTGCATGGCAACAATCCAATTATTATAATAGTATCAGTTTTAATCTTTGTTGTATGTAAGAGAAACTGCATCAAAACTTGTCTTTTGTTATAGATTACTGCAGAGTGCAAGCAGTGTAATATTTGATTTTGAGTGGTGATAATTATGTAAATAAATTGTACTTTGTTTAACATTTAATTGTTTTTTTTTTCTATGAATTATCCATTGTATATCAATCTCAGTACTTACTTTTATGTCATTTTTTGAATTTCTGCCAGTTTCTGCCACAAATGTGGCAGAAAAGGGTTTCTACCATGCCAGTTTTAACCGGTTTCTACCAGTGGTCGGCAGAAATTTGCCAACCTTGGTGTCCATACACCGATGATGGTTTGTATGTCCACTTATATATATTTATAATATATAGGTGAACAATGCTCTCTGTATTATGGTGACGATCTCGGAAACATACCCATATGGAGTAATTTCCCCCCATGTGATCCAGAACGAAACATAGTATGCACTCACAGAAATAGCCGAGTAAGTATAAGTAAAAAATCTTTTTTTTTTCGAAACAAATTACACAGACTAAATTTTTCTTCGTTTCAAACGCCAACCTACGAATGATGCATGTATACTGCGCAAATACCGAGCTACTCTTTCTCTCCATTTTAAAACACGCATCTCGAAAAATATGAAGGAAATGAATAACAATAATTTTTTTTTTATGTATTGTAAAAAAAAAAAAAAAAAAAAAAAAAAAAAAAAAAAAAAAAAAAAAAAACGAATTACATTGAAAAGCTTTTGATCGCATGATCCGGTTTTCACGCACTAAGATACTCCAAGGGAGAAGCCTCCAAATATGCTAATTAATTAGTGGATTAGTGGAGAGGATAATTTAAGTTAAAAAATCAGACACAAAAACGTACTTTTTTAGGAGGATTTGGATTCCTGGCCCCCAAATTGTGGGATGTAGCCTTATAATGTAGAAAATATGGCTCCAAACCTATAGTTTACTAACCTATAGTTTTTTTTTTAGTAGGTTAGAAGAATGGACGTATCACAATAAGATTATAAAATTCGTTTTTCATTCCAAAATCAATTTTAATTCTAGTCTATTATTTTTTTATTTAATAATGATCGAAAAATTTTTGAATTGTAAGCTAAACAAAATTTTCTACTCTCTTAAAATGTTTTTGAGATATGGCGAACTAAGTTAGATAAAAATAACATTAAGGAGGCACTCCTGACCAAACGATTAGGACCGTATTTTCCAGATTGATAGTCACGAATCCAAATCCATCATGAAAAAGGTATGTTTAATCAGAGAAAGTATGTTTTTTGTCTGATTTCATTACTTGAAATATCGTCTATGCTTATCAATTAGCATATTTGCGGTCACCCCCTTAGATCCAAGAGTACGAAGATCCGATCATTAGATCAAAAGTAATTCTGGGGGGTCCGGCTTTTTTAGCGCACTGTACAAGTATAAAACATTTTACTTTTTTTCAAATGGCAGAATAGGGCTTACTAAAATTTGAAAAATTAATAGTGTTTGCACACATTTAATCTTTGAAAATAACCTAGAAAGAAACGTGGAAAAATCACTGGGGCACCTCGGGGCTGTTAAACCCCTATTTACCTGAAGGTAAACCCCCTGAGAAAAGACTTTATTTAAATAGGGACATGTGTACGCACGTGTAAAAAAGTAGAGAATTTGAAATATAATAAAGTACAGGTCAGATTCAAAATATCAGAATAATTGAAAAATTCAACTTTAAAAAGTATTTTATTTACTTAAAATGATTACAACTTTAGTGATTCAAACCTAAGTATTTCACAGTATTTTCAAACATAAAAAAAAATCAAAATAAACCATTAATTATTATTAGAATATTGTTATTATATTACATAGTATTAGAAATTCTACGTGGTCCAAAATATTAGAATATTTCATAAAACACCAAAATTCAATTATAAATGGAGAAAGAAGTTATGTAATATTTTGTATCATCACTTTTAGCTTTGATCACTGCAAAATAATGATCTTGTAGCCCTTTTTTTTTCCTGTCTACATTAGCTTAAGTAGACTTAATCCTTTCCTCTAGCTCAACGTTGTTTGTTGAAGCAACTTCTTGTAGTTTTTTCTTTACTGTACCCCTGTAAATTTTCGAATGAATTAAGATCTGGTGACTTAGCTGGCCACTGTAACTTTATTATTTGGCACTGTTTTCAACCAGATCTTGAAGGTGAAGCTAAATCGTATTGGAAAATAAACTCAACCTCTAAAAAGCTAATTAGCAAAATACACGCATTTATCCTTATTTCATTATACGCATACATAAATAAATCAGAAAGAAAAAAAAATTCAAGATAAGAAGGAAATAGATAAGGTTCAAGCAGTTGTTGAAATCGAGAAGTATGATCTTTGTATTGAATGGAAAGATTTTCATAAAAAACGAATCTAACAAAGCCTTCATTTACACTTATATACGAAAGAAAATGTTTAAAAGGTTTATCTGCAAATAAAAAACACATAAGACAAACATTTTTAAATATGATGGAAATGTTTATGTGAACAACACTCACGATGAAGAATTTTTTGGATTATTTAATTCTATTTTTATGAGATTAAAAAGTTTATTTTCAATCTAAAAATGTAAAAGAAACTTTAAAGTTAATAAAAATATGAACAAATGGTAATATTTAAAGAATCCTAGTAGAAGATTGTAGAGAATTTTATTTATTTACTTTTTAGTCTTACAAAAAACAAAATGCAATTGGATGAAGTCGATCGGGCGAGGTTTTAAAAACTTACTTGAATGGATTACGCGGCTTGATCGTTCCTTAAATAAGATATAGTTCAACGCTCACATTGCTATTAAAGACGTAAATTCGTATTTACGCAACTTGAATACCTTCAAAAACACGAAAATCCTTTTACCGAATTAGTTTATACGGTAAGAATATTAGCGAAATGGGATGGAGATGAAAATAAGTAACTTCTGGAATGTTTTTCTTTTTCTTCTGAAAATCTTAATTTTTGTTTTATTTTTCTTTGTTTTCATAAATTTTTCGGAAGAGAGGAGTGCATGACGGATTTATATTTCCTGTGGAAAAATAAATAAATTGCTGCCTGTTAAGGAAATATTTAAATCGTAGTTTTATTAGCGAAAAATTCCAACTAAAACAAATCCATGGGTCCCTTATTCTATGACCGCGAAAAGCACGACAAGCACCAACCATTTCTCGCTGAAGAGTGGTCACGACAAAAAAAAAAAATTCAGTTTTCAGTTAAATGTTATATGAAATCCAACAAAAAATTCAGATTGAATAAATGAACTGTGTTCATTGTCCGATTGGTATTCTAGATCAGGGGTTTCCAAGTTTCATAAGGCTGGGGGCCACAATTAAAAACACAAATTAAATGCGGGCCGCAACTTTATCAAAATTTTATGTAGGACTCTTTTATATTTGAAGGAACATTAAATATTATTGTCTGATTTTTACCAAGTTGTACAAAACAAAAGTATTGAATTACAAATTAAAATAAGTAGATTTTTAAAAGTATTTAATTGTTGTTAATAATATTTTTAAATATATTAAATAAATGATAAAAATTTGGGCTACAATAACTTTAATGTGCACCTATGAATTAAACAATTAAGGTGCAACAGATATCTAATTGTTCGAATATAAAACTTTAAAAAGGTTGGTATTAAAACTTACATAACAGTACACAAAATATTCAATGAGAAAATTGAGGTTTTCTGCTGCAACCACCAGAGAATAGATATTTACATTTTAAATTTAAAGTTTACAAATATGTGTGTAAATATTTTCGTCTAAATTAGTGGTTTCAAAAAGTTAAATGGGAGAATTTCTTCGAGAAAATTTCTGATAAGCACATGCCAAATTATATTCACAAAATACAAAAAAATGAAATAAAAAAGAGCAGCATACACGATTATTTTTGTATTTGAATAAATATTTTCTTGGATGCAAAACCTGAGAAATAAATTTCTTTGTACCGTTGGTATGTTAAATTTCACAGAAACGAAGAAATTAGTTTTTAATTAACGAGAAAAGTATTTTAAACCCATATCGATTTTTTACGAAAATTTTCCGCAAAAAAGTGACTAATATATTTCAGTTCGCGGGCCACAAAAAAAAGCTTCGCAGGCCGGATGCGGCCCCCGAGCCGCCAGTTGGAAACTCCTGTTCTAGATTGTGCTCAACTAAAATTCTATATTACGATTCCAGGATATACAGATTACACTTAATATATGTCCCTGCATTATAACATTAACTTAAAATATACAATTCGAAGTTTAATAAATAGGTCATTTTGGTAGGAATAAAGATTTTTTTTTGAACAAAAATTTAAATTTGTATATTTGCAAACAGTAATTGATTCGAGGGCGAAACACGTGGTAGTATGAGAAAGCGATGGTGTAAAATCCCTACAGCCGAGAAAAGTTTTTCTCTGGATTATTTCTGTTAGAGCAGATATTGACTTATTCAAACTCTAATTAAATTTTACTCAAAACAGAAGAAACTTTTAAAACAGGAAAAGATTCCATGAAAATAACTATTTGGCATTTTAATAAAAATCCCATTTCTATAAAAGTATATTTGTAATTTTTTTATTGAAACTGATAAAAGGGAAAATAATAGATATTTATTAACTATTATAGACAATCCAGTACAGAAGTTTTCATTTCTGGGCTCGAGCCTCTCTATTTCCTAAGAGAAAAATGTTTTATAATCTTTGAAATAAACTAAGAGAGGCTTTTAAGTAATGCACGATATAGTATTATATATACATCTGTCGTTGAACAGCAGACCCAATTTTTGGGTTTACGACTACTAATGTTCAACACCGTAGCCTTGTAATTTTGAATCAATCCTAAAGACAAGGAAACTCCTGGATCAGTACCCCCAGAGGTATTGATTTGTTATGGGAACATGGAGGACTTTGCGACTCGACAGATTTAACGTGCATCAGTCACCATTTACTACACGGGGATCGCCGAAGACTCGAGTCTTCGGCCGGCGGGGATTGAACCCACGAACTCTTGGACATGGGTCCAGCACCCTACCTACCAGGCTATCCCGGTTTACGATCCAGTATTAATATTGATAAAAATTTTCTAAGGCCAGGATAGTCTGGTTGGTAGGGCGTTGGACCCATGTGCAAGAGGTCGTGAGTTCGATTCCCGTCGGCCGAACGCTCCCCTTTTAGTGACTGATGCACATTGAATCTGTCGGGTCACAAAGTCCTCCATACTCCAATAACAAATCATACATCTCAGGGTACTGAATTGGAGATTGATCGTTCTCTGGTTCAGGTCAAAAGTACAATCTGAGGATGAATGGATACATGAATGAGTCCACCTTTTAAACGGGCTGTGACGTGTGTTCGGCTGAAGTCGTATTCTTGGACATAGATAGGAAATGCACGCTCTGCCTTAAATACGCTTGGTTTCACCAAGCAGGCTTGTTGGATTGGCAAGTGGCATTAGAAAAAACAGTAAAATTTTCTAACATTACTAAGGTTCAATCCCAGGCTCTTTCGTATCGATTCACAACCCATACTTGCCAACCTAAAACATAAATATCTAGTATGTTCCTGTTTAAACAATATGGTACGTTTAGACAAAAACTGTCAATCATTCAGTATACCGGCATAGGGCGAAATTAACAGTCTCCGCCACATGGTGGGTGACCTTATAAATTAAGTGGCGATTAGAAAAAATGTCTGCAAGTCGCCATCCGATGGCCACTATTTTCGTCAAAAATGCACCCCATGTTCATTTTATTATTATGATAATTTTAATAAATATGGAATTATTTTCAATATTTCACAATATTCTGCGAACTTCATTAGTTCCTGCTTGTTTATAAAATGTTTTCCTCATTTTAGAAATGAATCTTGTAATGCTTACCATATTTTGAGAAATGCTTCTTAAGATAATATCAATGTTAACAGCTTCTTTAATCGTTTAAAATTTTCAATTTTCTTAAAAGTGTTCACGTGCTTTAGAGAACTGTTAAAAAGGCTACAACTGGGTATAATATGAAAAAAGCACAACTACTTCCACTTACTAGGAATAACATTTACCGTTTAGTTTAATTAATAAACTGAGTTTTAAATTTGCTTACTAAATTCATAAACTTCGGTAAAACAACAATATAAATTATTTCCAAAGGAACTAGACTAATACAATTCCAACCTGGCGAGTAGCGACTTATAACAAGACACTTCGTTTGATGCTTTTACTTGTTGCTAGAAATCAGGTTCGCAGAAAATGCTGTTTACTAGTTAAATTTAGTAGGAATAACACGATCTGTGACGTAGGCTATAGTATGCCCAATTGGCCACTGGTCAGTAGCAAAATGTTCAAATTTTACCCTTGACATATAAAAAAAGCTTGACATCATGACTTTGTTTGTTTTTTTTCTAATGAAATTGAATATTAGATCCAAAAATTTTATATAGATTACAAATATCATGCGGCTATTTACCATTTAATAATAACATAGGGTAGATATCGGAAACTAAAATAAGGCACAAATATGTTAAACAAATGCATTTATGAATTTTTTTCTCAATATATTAATAATTAACAATATGATACTGATTTTTGATACTTGTTAATATCCATGTACAATGCGTGACACTTGTTGTTAATATCCATGTACTTGTAATTATTACGTATTTTGCCATATTTTGAGAACTTAAGCGAATTGAAAATTTTTTGCACACAATTATAAAATTCATTTATCCAATGATAATTCCATACAAAAAAATAAATTATGTATTATATTAATATTTATTAAATAATAGAAGAAAAAATTTTGAATTGTAAGGTATACAGTTTCTTACATCATTTCAAAGTATGCATTTTTACATGGCAAAATACAAAATTTGAGCGAAAGCAGTTAAAAAGTTCCTGAAAAATCAAATTTTAGATAAAATATTTTTCTTCTTTAAAATTTAACTTCTCAGGAACTATTCTACCGATTTTGCTCAAATTTTGTATTTTGCCACTTAAAAATACATACTTTAAAATGATGTAAAAAATCGTATAACTTACAATTAAAAAGCTTTTCGACTATTATTTAATAAAATAATAAATACTTACTAAAATTTATTATTTCTATGGAATTTTCTTTGAACAAATGAATTTTAGAATTGTGTGCAAACGTTTTATAATTCGCTTAGAAAGTTCTTGAGATACAGCAAAAAGTAAAATTTACAAACTTTAGATTGTTCTCCTGACCACACTATGGGGTCTGACCACTTTTCCAGACTTAGGTTAAACCCTATATTTTAACAAGCAGATAGAGGGAAGACGATTTCATAATGTTCAAAATTTTGCGTGAGGAGAGAACAACAAAATGAGTGATACGGGGAAATAACGCTGAGGATTTTTTCAATTGACTCCTTAGAGCATTAGTTATGTTTCTAAAGTTACATTTATCCCTTAGTATAATTATTTTAAAACTATAAATGAATGAATATAAAATTTAGAAAAGGGAATGTCGGTTTCGTATGTGCTAATAAGGCCTTGGAACTTTTATTGATGACGATCAACTTTTTAAAAAAATATATTTTTTATCAAAATTCACCATCCCTTCCTTTTGGCACAAGTCTAGCCGCATAGAATAAACATACACTTACAATTCAGAACAGTTAATTTTAAAAGCTTTAACCAGAATCTAACATGCTACACTTCTCTACAACTCCTTTATCACAATTTCACGAACTAAAACTTTCTACAAATGTGACAAGAATTTCTGGAATTCCCTCTAATAATTGTGAACGATCTCTACGGATCAAAAATTTTCTTTCTCAGTGAAATCAACACTGTACCAAGTCTACTGAATTTTTCCGATGCTCTCAATTCTTCCTACCAACAACGCTTTTCCGATATCAGGCTCCTTTTCCCCTTTCAATGGCTTTCTGAATCTTTTAAGTCCGTTTCTATTATGGAATCGTTCTGCTTCTATAAAGGACGTTATTTTATTTTGGGGGTCAGAAATCCGATGAAAAATGGGTATGTTTATACAGGGAAAGTAAGTTTTTGTGTCTGATTTCGGAACTTAAAATATCGTCTACAGCAGTGTTTCCCAAACTTATGACTTTTGTGTACCCTTTCTAAATTTTTCGTAACGCTGTGTACCACTGATAAAAAAATGAATGTATTTTTTACTATAAAAAAAATTGCACTAAAGTTAAAATTCACAACTGGCTGTTGACACCACTAAATATTAACTGTTAACTCTGCAAAAAATAGCCAATAGAAAAATACGCAATCGTAAATTTTCATGGCTAGCTTTGACTTTGAATAAAATTTTCGTCTGTTGCAAGATATTTCGCGTACCCCCTCTAAACTGTACCCGTACCACACTTTGGGAAATACTGGTCTACAGTATTTAATTAACATATTTGAGTTTACCTCCTCAAACCATTAAGATAGAGCCATGATTACATGATCATTAGACCAAAAGTAATGTAGGGTGGTTCGCTTTTTTGT
The DNA here is from genome assembly GCF_043381705.1 of Parasteatoda tepidariorum. Lineage (NCBI taxonomy): Eukaryota > Metazoa > Arthropoda > Arachnida > Araneae > Theridiidae > Parasteatoda > Parasteatoda tepidariorum. The sequence continues at coordinate 29,124,715 of NC_092205.1, read as the reverse complement.
CGCACAGTACTTTATTTTCGTTTCGAATTTTGTGCTGATCTGTTAATTGTCCAGTTTTGGGGAAAAAATTTTGAGTACCAAATCGTTTTGCTACTTAAATATAAATTTAAAGTGCTATATAAATACAATTGTATGAATACGTTTTTATCTTAGTATGCCTTCGCTTATGCTTTTTTATTATTTGCCATTGGGTTCAAAATTTTAAGATTTTTTTTTCTTTAATTTTTTCAGTAATAAATAACTGTTCTCAGGCAGAATTTCATAAAGTAGCATTCTAGTATTAATATAACAGTTAATATTAAGTTTTTATAATTGAAAAAAAAAAATTGTGACATGGCTTTTTCCCTACATTTCAAATCAGATAGCATGTTTAACGGCGAATATCATACACACAATTAAATGATTATTGGGCAAAATATAACTTACTGAAAATTTCCAATGTTGACTGACTGTAATTAAAAAGCACTATAACGGCACAGAATTACTTAGAATTTGTAATAATCGAGTAATTTTATTCCTTAGCGTGTAATTTACGTGAAACATATCATAGTTCATGATTTACCCAATACTTCAATATCACAGACATTTCCTTTATCTTTTTCTTCCAAAATCAGGGACTGTTCGTCAGTTTCTAATCGGGATAGCGTTGTTGCGACCAGCAAAAAAATATGTTTAGTCTTTTTGCGAGGCTATGTGAGAGAATTAAGTAAATATATATATATTTCTATTTATGAATAATAATAATAAATATTGATAATTGACCCTTTCCTTTCCAGAATATATGCACAATAGAATAGCAGAGCAAGGAAAAGAGTACGGTCTTAGCAAAATTTTTGTATATCACTGAAAACTATGAAATATGTCAGCTGTTTTTTTTTTCTGACAAAAAAAGCTGTTAAAATAAAGATGCTGATTCACGGAAAAGTGTACGTACTTTATTAGTTTAAGCAGCAATTTCTATCTTTCTTTTTATTAAAATAATATTTTTATTAAAAAAGGAAAATATACTTCCGTGTAAAAAAAATTTTTTCACTTGTAAACGTCTTTGTGTAAATTTATTTTTTTTTTTAAAGATCTATAGTATGTCTAAGCTTGAATGAAGCTTGAAATTAATCATTGAACTTTGAATTGATGGTTTTCATAAATATAAGCCACTCAAGAACAATTTTTTTAATATAATATAAAATATGACATCTGCCAAACCTCTTATCGAAAACAAATAATTTCAGAAAAACTATCTAAAATATTTCCAATGTAAAACCTAGCTTTAGCATTTTCTCTCCCTACATAGACCTGAAAATTTAAATCTTCAGTTAGTAACCAGCAGTTTGTGAACTCTAATGCCTTAATAGTTACTTTTTCCTCAAACTAATGATTTGGTGAAGGACATTGAAAGGTCTTTTTCATTTAATAGCCACTTTTTAAAAATTTTACTTCCTTTAAAATTAAAATAAACTTAAAAATAATAATAATAAAAATCTACGACAATAAAAAAATAATTTTACAATAAAAATAATTGGCAAAATTTAGCTAAATATACTGACTTTAAAGAACTTAGATAAAAATATTTGGGGAGGCAAAATACATAAAATAAATATATTACAACTTTGAAAACGTTAATTGTCAAGCTTTTGCCTACAGCGGATGATAGCATCAGCTATTCTGGATCATCAGTTGTCTCAGCTGTAAGCAGAAAGTTAAAGAATATTCTAATTAAAATAAATATATAAAAAATCATTTATTCTTATAAAGTAATTGACAACAACATTTTTCGCTTTGTTTTAAGAAAACATATTCTGCAAAAAGGCATCATGTACACCTTCTCTTTTAATGCAAAATAAATAATTAAATAAAAATTTGAGTATTTATATTTTGTTTGAAGAAGATAAGACACATAAAAAAAACTATTTTATTTATGTACACAATTTTGTTTTTAAATTTCAATATATTAGATCATCAAAATATATACATTACTTTGTCAGGAACTGACTCAATGTACAACATACATTCAATGTATACTTAATTCAAGCTAAAATTCAAATTTTCTTTTCAAACAAGCAACTAAAATTGAAATAATTTAGATAAATCGCGTCATTCACAACACATAAAATCTGAATAAATAAATTCTTGAATGTCATTTGTATACCTTTGAAAGTTCATCACATGAGTATTTGGGTAGTAGTAACATCTTGGATATTCAGCAGGGAAATATTTAGTGATTAATAGAGTCCTAGAACGTTTTTTTTAATTATTTCTGACTATCAATTCTTCCTTTTTTTTTCGGTCAAAACAATTAGTTTTTGCTTATTTTTTCAGAGCTCTTAACATATTTATAGTTATTATTATGAGAGAAAAAATAAAACACTTTTGCCTCATAAATAATAATGAGGCTTTAAAAATAATTAACTGACATTTTATCTCTTAATATCTTGAAAGAAATTCATACTTTAGTGTTGTATTGTCAGTTTAGCATCCATGTCCATCAGAAACAATGAAAATATACGCACGAGAATATAAATGATTCTGCAGTTCAATTTTAGACATTTTTCAAACTTTGTTTTTACAAAAACGACAGTTCTAACTATCACAATTATGAGTATAACAGGTACAATTAATCTTAAATAACAATATTTATTACATATTTTTCTTTTCTGGAATAGATGATTGAATGTGACTTATACTCGAGTATATAAAGATAGATGGTGAATCTATTTTGAGTGAAGAAAAAAAAAAGCAGAAAAAAAGGCATAAGTACTTGGAACAACATTTCAAACACAGGCAGGTGAAATAAAAATGCAAAAGCTTAACAGAAAATATTCAAAGTGCAAAGTAGTGCTTTCAACATTTGAAATAGCTAAATATTTCTTAACAAAATGAGTGTAACCTCCAGCCTTTAAAAAACTTTTTAGGCAGTATATTGTTAATGGTATATTTGAATTAATTCAATGACACTAATTAAGGAATGTCATTAATTATATCAATTTCATCTATCTATAGATTTTATATATATATTTTTATTGATATTTTTTATTATCTATTTTATAATAACTATTTTATTAATTAAAAAAAAACTTACATGTTCAGCAAGAACTTTTCAACAAGGTGTATAATTGCACTATTGCAAATTTTTAGCAGAATGGGAGAAACTACAGTAAAAAGTCAGATTACACAAAAATTCTTTTAGTGAAAAGAAATGCTTCATATATTATCATGCAATTGAAAAATCAATGTAAGTACTTTATGAAAACATGAACTTCATTTTTCTCTTCAAATAAACAGTATTATGCAAGTAAAAACTGTACATGTAATATCTTCAATATTTTTCCCTTTTTTTGAAACAAAGTCAAACATAATTATTTTATGTTTTAAACTAGGCAATATTGTGTAGCTAAAAACAAAACAAGCACTGTAAACAAAAATAACACATTTTATGTAAATATACATTACATAAGCATTTTGAAAGCTCAACTAAACATAATTAAATCTAACTTACCTTTAATAGAAACAACTTAATATAAGAAAAAGGAACTATGACAACAACTAATAATTCAATTTGTAAAATTTCTTTAAGTATTTATAGAAGCTCATTCAATAAACAAATAGTTACATGCTAGTAAATTATAAAAGGTGGAATTCCAAAATAAAGACAAATGAATGGATGAGCAATTTAAATAACAAAGAACGGATTTAATTTTGTACTTGATAATAATGCTTCCAGAATTTATTATACTTCTTTTTATATCAGATAATGGATTATAAATTTCAGAACATAAAATATTATTATAATATCACACTGTAAACAATTTTTGCCTCAACTATAAATTTAATTACTCGAATCATCTTAGATTCACCACTCTCTTAGTCTTTCTCAGATAAGAATAAGGCAACTATCTATTGCACTCTAAAATGCATCCAATATTTTATTCTTTCTTATTAAATTGCATTGAAAGAGCTTATTTAGACTTTACTTAAAAATAGGATTGATCAATAAAATCTACCCAAAACAGATTATCAGGATTATCAGTAAAAAACTAAATCAATTAAATATTTTAAAAAACCAAAAGATATAACAAACAGGTTTTTTCCGTACTACTGAAATAGTGTTTTTTTTAGAAATCTAAACTTGAATTCACTGAAAACTTAAATGTCTTTGAAAAAGAGAATATAAAATGCTTTGAACACATCAAAGAACAAACTATAAAAAATTTTTTCTCTCTCTCTTCAATGCTTCTATTTGTTCAGATTATCACAACAATTCTCCTCCCGGACCAGCAAAGCAGTCCCAGAAAGACTACAAACTGTGACATCAGTGGTGATGGCCGACCGACAAGAGGAGAGGTAGGAGGGCACCCACCACGAGGGCCAGAAGTTCCACCTTCCTGAACCCTTTGATGTCCGGAGTGGAGATGTCGGGGTTGTGCCTGTGAGATTGAAGAGCTATTTCTGGAAGAACGTGAACAGTTGCCACGTAAAGGAAAGTTCCAGCGCTGAAGAGCATGGCAATCCCAGTGGCATTCATCGAGGACAGTCTTTCTTTCGTCGACTAAAATGAAACAGAAAAAAGTGTATTAAAACTTAGACAAAGATGTCTATTAATTCATTTTCAATATCTTATGCATTATCAGAGTGTCACTGAACTTAGCGGAGCCCTGTGCAAAAACATTTAGCAGGCCTTTTTAATTATCTCTTTCTGCAGGGCTCCAGATTTCGGTCAAAATTATTGAAATAAATCACACTTAGGACTGGGCGTTTTTCGAAATTATATATCGTGATGCATCGTCAGTTTTGCATAGCGATATAGCGATGTATCGGGATATAGTATTTTTGAATTTCATTTACTTGTAAGGCACAGAAAGTCAGATTTCTATCAAAACTTCATACTCAGATTGATTTAAATCAATTTATAAATTTGAAGATATTGCTTAAGAAAGATATTAAATAAATTGACTACAATGTACAAATCTTACTTAAAATATTTATTGAAATGTTTGTTTAGAAATTCATAATACACGTAAAACAAAATGTTAAAAACTTTTTTTAAAGCATTTTTTACAAATTAATATTTTCTTGTACTATTATGCATAAATAATTACATAATTATTAAGTTCGATCGTAATGTTCAATTTCTAAATGAAACGTTAAAAATTATTTGTATGTTTAAAACAAAGTGCTAAATAAATTTTAGAAAAAAAAAACGCTTTTAAAACACTATTTTTTATTATTATCATTTCAGTTATTATAGTTCTATTATAGTTCATTTACGTCACACTAGAGCTGCACAATGGGCTATTGGCGACGGTCTGGGAAACATCCCTGAGGATGATCCGAAGACATGCCATCACAATTTTGATCCTCTGCAGATGGGATGGCACCCCCGCTTCGGTAGCTCGACGACCTGCACGCGAAGTCGAGCACTTTACGGTAGAACAGTTTAACGAGGACCAATACCGCACACCCTCGGTCCCTACGCAGACTGATCCAAGTGGTCACTCACCCGCACACTGACCGCAGCCAGTGATGCTTGACTTCGGTGATCTGCAGGGAACCGTGTCTTAACGATCAGTCCACTGCGGGACCTTATCATTTCAGATAAATAATTAAATTAAATTAAATAATGACCGAATTATGAACGAAAAACAAAGTAAGATTTAATTTCTTAAAAATAAAAAAATTGTGATATTCGATAATATATTTAGCTAATTAACAAATAATGTGAAAAGAATATTTTTTTTAAAAAAATTATTATACTCTCTAATAAAACAAAGTGCTAAATGATTTAAAAAAATGAATAAAATACGCAAACCTTTCAAATTTTTTTGTATAAACAAAGTTAATTGACTTATGTCCAAATCCAAATGACAAAAAAAAAAAATTGTTTTAACTTTATTTCTAAAAATAAAAACAACAAGATTTATAAATTTAAAATCAGCAATAAAAACTCATTAAATTATTAGAAGTTTCATCCAAAAAGTTTTTAATAAATAAAAAGAAAGTAAAGAAATAACCTAACAAATACAATTCTTTATGGGTGCCTAAATTAGATTGCCGATAATTTTCACATTTAAAAATAAAAAGATTTTTTTTTAAAAAAACTTATCTAATTAATGAAGAAACTCTTCTTTATATATTCTTTTCAATAATAGATTGCCTTCAGAACAAGGTAACATCGGCGATCACGAAGTTAGTCCACTGAAAACAATCTACAAGTAAAGGCGCGACAACGAAAAAAAAAGCTAAGAAGTGCGAAAAGGAACATGCGATATAACGATATAACTCAAAACTCTGATTCTGATTCTACAGTTCACCAATCAAGGCCATTTCAACAAAACGAAACGAACATCATTTTGAAAAAGCACGAGTCGACATCGGAACGTAAGAGAAGAGTCTTATATCGCTATATCGTTCTTATATCCTTGCGTGTCTTATATCGCTATGTCGTTTTGCGCTCGTTGTCTTTACTCGATGGCTTAAATCAGATTTCTGATGCATCGCCTTGAATGAAAGTCGCTGTATCGTCTTGCCGATATATGCGTTAAATCGATATGTCTCGATACATCGATTTATAGCCCAGTCCTAATCACACTATATATTCAGTCAGGAATTTCCTTTGAATTTCATTCTCAGGAATGAACAACTTTTCCAAGACTTTTATTTTGCCTGAATTTTTTTCAGCTCAGTTTATTAAACACTGTTTCTTGAAGCAGAGTTCATTAAAAAAAAAAAAAACTCTTTTAAATAACTCCTACATTGTAAGTTTGACATGTTTTAACTAAGGGAAAAAAATCCTACATTTTTACATTGGAATGCTTACATAGGTATTAAAGATAGAGGATGGAGGATAAGGAAAAAAAACTTAAAGGGGTGATATTAAAAAAATGTAATTTGTAAATAATTGGAGGCTCACTTCAAATTAGTCATTATGTCTTAGTAAGAAGTAAAAAAAATTTTTTTTAAATACTATTTTCTGTTGAGAAACGGATCTGAAAAATTTCCTTGCATTATTTTGTAATCGCCCTGACATACTTTAAGATCCGGGAAACTTCACGAGAAATAATAACTGCAAACACAGTCTTCTCAGCCGTCCGCTCTGAAATCTCGGACGTTCCATTGGACGTTTGCAATCGTTCTTTTACTTCCTTGTATGCCCCTATAAAAGGGATGTCACAATTGTAATCTTCACTTTTAGCTTCAATAAACTAGTTGTCACTCATCACCTTGAACTATGATCTTATTTAAAAGTCAAAATTTTCAATCACCCATTTGCACTCGAAACATGGGTTACTACTTATTAAAATTATCCTGATAAATGTTCATGACCCTAGCATAGTATTTCCTTTTTGCTTTTTAAAGGAAACCTGCTACATATTAAAGATCTGCAATATACATAGTTCATGGTGTGTTGGTTTAGTGTTAGCGTTCATAATGTGTAAAGTAGTGTTTGGTTGTTTTTTTTAAAAAATACTTACCCTTTTTAAAAAATCTAACTGGAAAAAAATATGAAAAATAATTACATTCACAAAAATTAAATTTTTTTATAGAACAATTATTATTATAATTACTTCATACAATTTTTTTTACTACTCTCTGAAATACAAACAATAATGTTTTGAATTATTATTTATAGTGTGTACTTTAAGAGTGTACTTTTGAAAGGGTATTTTTTTAATCATTTAATGAGCTTTTCCCCAAATAAAGTTTATTCTTAAACACCAGAAAAATCTTTTTATAGTAAGGGATGTGAATTTCTCATGGGTATCAATAAGAATCAAGTGTCAGTACTTTAAGTTGCTTTATTGATGAAGTAGAAATAAATTTTATGAAGAAGAAAAAAACATTTATAATTAATTATTTTTGTATTAACAGTTAAAAGCACACACCACAGAAAAAAACAAACTGAATATTTATAAAATAACATTATCAAAATGACTAACCCTACCTTGGGAGGAAAGACTACCTTTCATGTATAAATATTTTTCAATATTACATGAAAAGAGTTTTGGAACTATTCATAAGCATGGAAATAACTATTTTAAAGTTAATAAAATAATTCATGAATGAAGGACATTGTGTGACACTATTAGAGATCAGTAAAAACAGATTTTTTTTTTCTTTTTACAGCAACATTAAACTCACCTGACTAATACCAAAGTAAGTGATGATAGCAAGAACGGGTGCAGCAAGAGCAAATATCAATAGGTGTTTTCTAATTTTGACTCTGTCCAAGCCTTCATGCATCAAAAACGTTACAAGTCCAAAAGCAGCTGGCGCCTAAAAGTTTGAATAACTAACTGAATATTTGCGTTAAATTAAAATACTGCAATTCTTTTATTTTTAAAGCAGCAGTCTTTACAGACATACATACAAAGATCTAAATACATAAAATAAAACAAAAAAACACATAAAAGCAAGAAATAAAAATTTTAAGTAGTCCAAAAACTCTTTGGCTTCCCAATATTATGAATGGATGTAGTTCTTGTGGAGATCTTCAATATTTATTGGAGCACCACAGCAGCAATGGAGGCAATACATAACATTTTGAGACACATGAATTGTTGGGGGAAAATGAATTTTGAAATATAAATCTGATGGCAACATATTCACCCACTGTTTACATTCTTTATAACGTGCAAACACCTCTAATAAAAGCACACTCTTCATTCTTCTGCTTCTTTACCCATTTAAAATTTTCAACATTTGTAAATTTAAAATTTTTATTATGTATTTGTTCTGCCGTTATTTTGAAAAGAAATCAATCATTCAACACATTAGATGAAGAAAATTAATTTAATTAATAAAAGAAATTTAATTTTAGATGCCATGCTGGGAAAATCGGTTAAAATAGGACACTACTTAAAAGCTTTTGCTCATAATAGCTACATAAATATGTGATTCAACTACAAGATTGATGAAAGAAATACAATACAGATATTGATAATGAATAAATATAAGTACTTTATGTAGCATAATAGCTGTAAACACTATCATCTCTATATCTGTATGGGATGTTGTGACAGCAGCCCCAAGAGCCACACCATCCGCTGAAACAAACAATAAGCATAAGATAAATTCCAAAGAGCAAAATTCTTTAATAAACTATAAAAGCAATATATAAATATAAAATAACACACTTAACAGAAACATGTTGCTTCAGTATTGTAACTAAGTAACAACTTAACAAAAAATGACAAAATAACAGGGAAAGTATATCATCAATAAATCAATTTGAGAATCCAATGAGCTTTGAAGGGAGCAAAATAAAATATTGTCCTTGTTAAGCCAGAGATAAGAGAAAGATGAATACAATCAACTGGGAATAAATAAAGAGGATTTCCATAGGAATGGAAAATGGGATAGGGTTTGAAAGTGTCATTTATTAGTATTTTTTAGAATACAGAAGGGTTTTAAGTAAAGAGTAGTGTTGAATGATTTTAGGAGAAGATGAAAAGTCTAGGTAATGCTCAGTAATGAGAGATAGCAAACTCAACTTTCATGAACCTTAAGTCAAAGCAAGGAAAGAGAGTCCACATTACAAGTTTGGAATTATGGGGGCAAGAGCCATGTCGTATACAACTAGGAGCACATAATGGCAAGATATTTAACAAATATCTTGCTTGTTTTTTGCCCACACAGGAATTTTTAATGTGAATGAAATTGTAATTTTCAAACCCTTACAATCAAGCTTTTTTTTAAAAAAATTCACGAATTAAAGGCCGATTTTTGAATAATATGGTGAAACAATGATAGTATTAAAGAATCAAATCAGCAATCTTTAATCCAGCTATTTGTTTCTGTTCAGATTTTTTTTTAATGCATTTTTTAGATGTAACTGTGACATTTCGAAAATTTTTATCATGTGATCAAAATAATGATCCAGTGGTTGCAAAAACTACATTTAGTTGCAGTTAATTACAACGATTTTTTAAAAAAATGTTGCGATTACAAATTAACCTCAAAATATAGTCAATACTTAACTACTTCCACATGTAGAATATTGCTGGAGGATACAGTTTACATAATTTCATACTAATCAATTACATTATTTCGTTTATTTCATATAAAAAAAAAGCTGAAGATTGATAGAAATTTTTTTTAATAAATTAGGTGAATTTATTTAACAGTTGAACTGATTTAAACAAGGAAAATTACAAAGAAATATCTACTTATGAGAAAATATATTATTCTAAACCTTTCATTCGTAAATTTCTTCCTTTAACCTTCATTTTTTTAAATACATCTTATGAGAATAAATATTGTAATAATGTACATTCAGAGCAAAATAACTGAGCAAAATAAGGCCCTCTTTGTTTAAATAACACATTCCTTTATTTTTGATCATGAGTGTATATGCATTGGTCACCCAGTCATCAGTAGTACTTAACATTTATGGTATCATTTTTATATTATTCATTAATAATATACCTCTTCAACTATAAAAGAAAATAGTACATTTTAATAGGTAACTATAATGACTAACTAAATGTATATGAACACAATATCCAGCAAATATCAGAAGATGAATGAAATAAAAAATTCGAAAAACATATTGTGGTACATAATTAGAATAAATGTTATTTTTTGTTCGTTTTAAAAACTTGTAAAAACAAGTATTTCTATTCTAAACCAGGGTCACATAAATTTAAATCAGTTAATTTAATTCAACTGAGTATTTTTTTTAAAAGAAAAATCATAGCTTTAATTCAATTTACAAATTAGAAGAAAATTATTTATTCAGCTTCAAAAAATGCTTTTAATACAAATTTCTTAGAACATAGAAATTTGCATAAATATTTTATTATATTATAGTGACTAACTTGTTTCTACAAATTTGAGACTTTTAGGGGCAGAGATTTATACATTTATATTCATTACTAAAACTGAAAATCTAATCGTTTTCAAAAGAGAAGGTAAAAAAAAAAAATAAAAAAAAACTGGATATATAAAGATAAGATATAAAGCAGGGTTCATTCTAGGTGGGGTTTGTAGAAAGGTCACCACATTTTCTCTTTGAATGAAAAATTTCCACACTGCATATCCTCTGTATTAGCTGACCTAATATGTTAAAAAAGCCAAGCCAATCTGTGCCAAATTTTTTTTCAAAGACATGTTACATGTTTTTAAAGACACATAACAAATGATTCTATAATAACTTTTATTATATTCTAAAAAGTTTATAAAAATCACTTAAATTTTAAAGCATTTTTAAAAATAACTTAATCAATACTATAATATACATAACAGTATAGTAAGTGCAATTAAATATAAATATTCAAATAAAAATATCTACAAAAACAAAGAAACTATTGCCAAACTACAAGCGAATGAAAAATAACAAGAAAAGCGAATGCATATCTAAACAAGAAAATCTGAGCTGCAATTAAACTATAGCTCCGATGTAGCAAGTTGTAACTTAATATATGCTGTACTAACATTTGGAAGGGGGGTCATAGAGGCAGCAGAATTGAATCTTTTTAACTGAAGAATAAATACATGAAACAAATCTATTTAATGCATTTATTCAGGAATTCATTGGAAAAAGAGTAAAAGACATGCAATCCCACCCTTTATTAGAATCATGGTTTAAAAAGAAAAACAGGAAATGGATGGGGTGCATAATGAAACATGCACACGTTTACAGTGACTAAAGAATCAAATTGTATCCATCATTTCTAGAGGCAAGATGTTTAATCTCCCTTTGTACATAATAGGCATAAAATTAAAAGCCATAATTAAAAGCTATAAAATGACATAAGGGTAATGGTTTAAATTTCAACTAAATTCATTACAAGCTTCATTTTTGTTAAAACATTTTAATATCAATAGAAAGTGCATGAGAGATTGGGTGAATAAAGTTGTACAAGTCTTGAACTATCCGCTGATGCGTGCTGGATGGCATTCTTTGAAAGCGGAGTAAGGAGAGTAGGAAAAGTTATTCAGCAGTAGGAAATAACACCATCCGGGAATTCAAAATGTACCTCCCATTAAGATATTATTGACTTGGGGGCTTTAACTACTGCTTGGAGATGGCTATAATGAACTCTTGAACCGTGATGATTCCGGGGATCGAGCGTTCGGTTTGGCTGGTCGATAGAAATTCTGCTTCCGGCTTGCACCGACCACAGTGCTGCATAAAATATCCTTGGTGGAAGACAGATCATGGGTTAGTGTCCCCTTGCCGCCAGGCTAACAGTGGGAGGTTTACCTTTCTATGTGATGCAAATGCGGGTTAGTTCCATTAAAAAGACCTCCAACGAAAGTGAAATTCTCCCAATACTTGATCCATAAGTTCCCTTGTCTTCTGGATTGGGTTCAAAATTACAGGGCTACAGAGTTGAACATTACTAGTCGTAAACCCAAAAAATTGACTTGGTTGTTCAATGACTGTTATAAAATAAAAAAATAATGATCTCTTGTAAGAGGTGAGGAATCTCAAATGAGCTTGATGGCAACAAAAGTGGATTTTTGCATTCTTTCTTAATGGAAATGAACACTATTCTAATGATAACATTAACAGATCTGAATACTGAATATTTAGATCTTATTTCTGATGACAATTCTGGTGAATAATTTTAAAGATCTTTAGATTTTAAATCATCAAAGATTTTTCTATTTTTATTAAATGACTTACTTTATATGATGTCATTCTGTGGGTAGATTATAATTTTTATTTTCTTGCATCTGCAGCAATTGCACTTAGAGATTCTAATAACTCAAAATTATTATTTAATTTTTATAAATTTTCCTTTCTTTATTTGCATGATATAATGGTCATTTATACATAACCATATCCTGTAACATTTAAGCCTTATCAAGTGTCGATTTCCTAATGAATGCAATTTATATTTTTTCAGGCAACTTTTTAGCCCCCATACAAACATCATTGTGATTTTTATCAAAATTTAGATAGGGCCTATATCGTATTTGCCAGTACCAATACATATAAAACAAAATGAACCATAAAAAATGCCTCTCGCAATACAGCGCCTCCTTAAGCTCCCCAATACTCTTAGATATTCTATTATAGTAATAACAATATAAAATGAATGAAAGTACAACATACCAGCAGCATGTACAACAAGTCCTATAGTAGCAGTAATTTTATGACGATCCTGCTTAGAGGAAGATTCAACATCTGTAACAGATTTAAACAAAACATAAATTGTTTAGCAGATATAAGTTTTATTCAAAAAACAGAATGCATTTAAAATTTTTCATTTTACTTGACAAATAGAGAACTATTATTACTTGATTTTAGTATCAATTCCATCAGATTACACTATTATATAGTATTATAAAAATAAAAAACTATTTTATTTGTGTCAGAAAATTTCAGCCATCCATTGTATTTTATCCAACGAAAATTATTATTTTTTTGGCATATATCTTTTTTAATATCACAATGAATACATATGAGTTAAAACTACTTTTTTAAGTGATGATGCCTTTCACATTTTCAGTCACACAAAATTACATAGATTTTGCAAATTTTTTACCACAGACTAAGGAAAACCTAGAATAAGAATCATAAGGAATTATTGACAAACTTATGCTATGTGGGACAAAGACTGACTTTTGCATTCGTTTTTATGAACTTACTTTATTTTCTAACCACTAAAAGGCTCTGCCTCCTGTTAACCCCGCTCAAAACCCCTCATAATTCTTTTGCATTCATATTTTTTTTTATTTTTTAAAGTCAATATTTTCCATAAAAATAAAGAACATTTCGTTAATAATCATGACAAATTATCTGGATCTGAAAAAAATTTAAGTATATTTAAAAAAAAAAAAAAAAAAACGTGTGACATAACATAGAACTAGTAAAAAGCAATTTTACTTATTAATGAGACTAATCCCTATAACAGTTTGAATTGGAAATGGATTCATTTTTTTAAAATTAAGTTATTATATTTTTAAAAATTTCAATATAAAGGTTAAGATATATCTGGCAACATAAAATTTCTTTTTTTGTTGTTGTTACTTTTGATAAGAATTTATAAAATAAAGATCATGTGAGAGATGAATAAATTTGCCTAAATATTGAAAACATTATTATTTAAAGTAAATAAAGTGAAAAATCTCAAGAAAAAGCACTTAAAATTTCAAAAATTTTTTAACAAACAAGAATTAAGAAAAAAATTGTGTTAAATGCATAAACAAAAATGGTCTTTTCAGCATGTCAAATTTTAACCTTGTAGCTGAACTTTTTCAGACGACAAAGTGGACTTCATTATTCTTGAACTAATCAGCAAATATTTCTTATCTATCTTACTTCTTGTACATTCTTTCATAACATCAAGTCTCAAAATAGTATATCTTTCGCACAGCAAAACAAAGTGCAATGTAAGATTATGTAAAGGAAAAAAAAGCTAGCATTAAATACATATTTAAAAGTGACGAAAGTATGTCAAATTTAAACTTCTGAGATGCATTTTTCTCAGTTGCTGAATGGCCTGGATAGTGTTTTTTGTTACAAATTAAACAGCTTATAATTTTAAAACTATCTTAAAAATATCTTCCACTCATAGGAGACTTACCAGCTGTTGAGGAGTGTAGGCTGTGAGCTGAACTTATTTGGTCTATTAGTAGCATGAATATAAATCCTAAGACTAAGGCAACCCCAATGACAGAATGGGGCTCAAAGTCATGTATTTCTGGAATGTGCGCTTGAGAAACTGACTCTTGAGTTAAGACTTCCTTTTGAATGTGCTTCAAAGCCTCTAGCTGCTCTGTTGAAATAAAATATAATTTAATTTAGCTGTAGATGTACAGTCATGTTACATTTTCACTGGCCAGTTTAAATGTTTCTATTAGTTTGTTAAAAAAAAGTAAATAAAGTAGATTTAAATGGAAAATTACCATACAAAGAATGTAAAATGTTCTCAATTTTGATGAAATGATGCTATTTTGTGATATTAAAACTGTATAAAACTAAAAATTGAAAGTTAAAAAAAAAACAGTAATATGCCATTTTTTAGCATCGATTGCTTGTCCAAAGGAACACTGATAATTGTTCTTTGG
This sequence comes from Parasteatoda tepidariorum, assembly GCF_043381705.1. Taxonomy (NCBI): domain Eukaryota; kingdom Metazoa; phylum Arthropoda; class Arachnida; order Araneae; family Theridiidae; genus Parasteatoda; species Parasteatoda tepidariorum. Next base: position 29,109,700 of record NC_092205.1, on the reverse strand, counting down.
TGGTTCTGAGCCAACAAGACGTGACTAATTTAGCTTCATGTTCATGTTGATAATTACGAAAAAAAGATAATATTGATAGCATCATTTAGATAAACCTCATATGTTTACAACCACAGCTATTAAGACAAAAAAAAAAAAAAAAAAAAAAAAAAAAAAAAAAACACTTTTCTGAGAAAAAGCTTTTAGACTCAATTCAAACAAAAGCTTGAATACAGATATCTCAAAGTTTTAATAGTTTGTTAACATTAAAGCTTTTGTTTAGATTGAGTCTGAGAAACTTTTTTCTTAAAACAGTTCTATGAATATTTGCTAAGGATCTGAGACATAAACAGAGTGTAAACAATGCTTTCTTTATTCAAGCCTGGCATTTAAGATCAAACACGAAAGCAACTTACTTAATTGTGTTGAGTATAATGTGTTAACACCCTCTGGTATAATCACAGAGAGGGCAGTCCCAACTAAAAGTCCAGCTCCCAAGACTGAAACAATTTGTAATTTGTCCTGCAATCAAAAGAAATACATTAAAACTATCAGAAGTGCTTTTACCTAAGTGTTTTTTTTTTAATCCTCAGAAGTACATTTTATCACAATTAATTCAAATGCAGTATTATGATTATCCTTTAATTATTTTTGCACATAGTAAAGGCACCAGGCACATATATAATTGAAATACCCTTTATTTCTTTTAAGGCGAAATGCAGTTGAAAACACTTGTGCGACATTTCATTTTTCTGTAGATTTTTGCTCTTAACAGAAAGATTAAGTAAGAGAATTGCTACATTGTATACCACTTTTTTATACTAAGGTGGCTGTAATGTAATAAGCACTTACAAGAAAAATTTCATTCCAATTCGCCTAATCGATGACACTTATTTTAATAAAATCATGCTGATTTTCAGTTCAGTCATATTTATGCATTTATAACAAATAAAACACAATACAAGACTTTTACCTTACATTAAAGACAAATAATTTTTTAAATATAAACTTACAAACCAAGCAATATATTTTATAGAAAAATACTCTCGTCATGAAGCATAATGGATAATATTCCTATCTTCCAGTAATCTATGAGGTATCTATCCTTATTATTTTATAATTATTAGTTATTTTTAAAAGCAATTGGTTTATTGGTCATGGTGAATATACTGTTTTGTTAATACTGAAAACTAATGTATTTGATTCATTTTTAAAATAACGAAGGGTAAAGTAACTTTTTAGTTAAAAATACTTTTATAAATAAATCTAAATATATGTGTGAGAGCTGTCAAAATCTGTTTTTTTTCTCTCCTTATAATCTATTCATTGATATAAAGTAAACAACAAAAAAAAATTCAGAAGAAATTATTAAAATTTTTTAAGAATATCTAAATGTTCCAATTAAATACCTTTACCTGATTTGTTAAGACATTTGAAAAAACTTCTTCTAATCTATAGCGACCCTTAACCGAAGTATGCATAACATAAAGTCAAACTAGCAGTGTAATGTGTAATTTTTGAAACTACAAATCATAATGTATGTATTATTTTTTTAAGTCATCATACACTATGATTCATAGTACTTATTATGAAATTATAGGCATTTTTGTTATAAAAAAAAAATAATCAGGAAATTCAATTGTTTTACAATCCTAACTCTAACGCCAAATTTGAAAAAGAAAATAACTGTGCCAAAGAAAGTAACAAAGAAAAAGTGAAAGAGAGAAGTTATAACATAATTGTTTTTGTTACATCATCATAGATGGACATACAGCCCAATACCTTCCTCTGAAGATTTCTCCAGAATGGCTTCAGATTTATCTTTGATCTCCAAATTCTTTTCATTAATTGAAGAAAATCGGACTCCACTGAGTTAGCCCATCTCAATTGTGGCCTTCCCTGCTTTTTTGTTCCAGTGGGCTTCCTTTTTATTATATTGTCATCACTAATTCGAATCATGTGGGTCATCCAAATCATTCTATTTATTTATATGTATTTAATAATATTGGGTTGCTTATAAATCTTGTACAGTAGGAAGTTAAATCTCCTTCTCCAGTTATTGCTTTCATTCCCACCACCAAGTATACCCACAAAATCTTTCTCTCAAATATTGCGATACAATTTTCCTCCAGTTTTGTCATTGTTCAAGTTTCAGAAGCGTAAGTCAAAACTGGCCAGACAAGAGTTTTGTAGATTAAAAATTTTGTTTTACTAGAAAGAAACCTAGATTTAATAAATTTTCTCAGCCCAGATATAGTCAATTTTTTATTTCAGGAGTCATTCTGTTGTCAATAGTAATAATTGATCCTAAGTAAGTAAAACTCCTTATTGTTTCAAATCTATTTCAAGATAGGGGACTGGGACTCTGTTTCTTGAGAAAAACATATATTTTGTTTTCTCTACATTTATGACTAAGTTCACTTGTCTTGCAGCCACCTCAAGGACAAGAAATGCCTCTTTCAGGGAAGGAAAGGAACGAGCAATTTCCTCAATATCATCAGCATATGCAAGTAGTTGTACTGATCTAGTAAAAATGTGACCACTGGTATTGATGTTTGAATCACGAATAACTCTCTCAAGTGTAATATTAAAAAGATAGGAGTGAGAATCTCCCTGTTGAACACCTATAAATGTGTCAAAATTTTCTGACAGACCCCAGAAACTTAATCTTACACTTTGCATCTTTCCATGTAAGTCTCGTCAATTTAATGAGTTTCGAAGGTATTCTGTGCTTCAAAAAGATAATTTCTCTTGATACTAAAGCAGCCTTAAAATCAATAAAAAGATGGTATGTCTCAATGTCAAATTCCATTGACTTCTCTAAAATCTCCTGAATGGCAATCAAATCAATATTGTATTGTTCCATCTGTTCTAACAGCAAATGCAAAGCTTTGGCCAAAGCAAGAACGTTCCCGCTTCCAATTCATGTTTTGTTATAACTACTAAAAATTCCCTTTCTATTTATCAATATTAAAATTAATTTAATAAAATATAATAATTCAATTTAAATTTACTATTAATCAATAATTAATACAGCACATCAAGCTTTAAAAAAATCACTGAAGAGTTTTATGTGCACCAAGTAAAATTGATATAGATTTGTTTTAAATTTCTCATTTGTTTCTAACATTTATTGATTTTAGTTTTTTTGACATGCAATAAATCTTTTATTCAGAAAAGGGAAGGAAAAAAATACTCTGATTTAGATTGCTTACAATAAAATACAAGATTTTATTTTTAAAAAATGTGACATGCATGCAAATATTAATTTTATAGGCAACCAAAGAACATAGCATGAGTGATTACCTCAGACAAAGATACAATCAATGGAATCATTCCTGCCATATAACATCCTATTAGCATGGCAGATGATAGAAATAGCAACACTAAAACCTCTCCCATGGTTGAAATAAATAAGAAAAGAATTAAATATTTGCTAATTATTTATTTTCTCATGTTTCAAGCAATAAGAGAGAGATGGAACTGTTCCTTCGATAAGCTTCACGCGTGAAAAAGGATTTAGTTATGTGGCAGGTGTACCAAAGACCCATAAGGAAAAAACAGTATTAGTGATTACTGGTAGAAAATGGGAACAACTGGTTCAATTCTTTTATTTTTTTAGATTAAAATCTCCATGATGCGTGAATTTAATGAGGTAAACGATGACGATTAAAGTATAATGTAAACAAAAAATAACTTGCAAACAATCGACGTGGAAGTTGAAGTTGCAGTTGTATGTGTATGTTGAAACGCTTGTAATCTCTTACTTTTTACCTAGACTCATAAATTCATTAAATAAGTTAATTTGACACACTACTGACAGCTAAAAACTGTTTTTTAAAAATATATATTGTATTCAATGTATTGTGCATTTTGTAATCATACCTTAACATTTTTAATTAATAAAACATCGAACAAATGTTATAGACGTTAACCGAAACTGTTGTTTGTTTTTGTTGATGTGGGGTTCAATTGTTTTTTTGTTCTTCTTTCGGCTACTTATAATAATTTAACAAGAATTCAATTGCTGTGTATTATATCAAGAAATAAAAATGTTAGACTTGGAAAACGATGATTCATTTTTTATGGAAGAAGATAAAATGTAAAAAGCTCCTTATGCAATTTTAAATATATTGATTTAAAAAATATTTAGTTAGTGAATACGCTTTTTGTTTTCAACAAATCGAATTCAATACACATTAAGGAGAATGCGTGTACAAATTATAATTTTTTGTACAAATTTTGAAGTGTATTTGCTTTTATGCAAAAATTTTATAAATTTCCGTAGCATTTTTTTATTGTATTTTAGATTGATATGCACAACAACTGAAGGTATTTGTTACACTAACTCCTATCCCTGTCGTAGCCTCTAAAAATCTCAAATTTGTTAGCACTTTCGGACGAATCTCGATCTAAGCTTTCTGTAGTTTTATTCTTATAAAACTTGTTCTAACAAACCACAATTTAGGTTAGAAATATGAAGTTTTGTTTGTATTCACAATTTTATTAGCAAATCTTTCTATTGGATTTTCTAAAACATTATTTTATCTATAAATTACTAAAGGCATTTTACTTACTGTAAGAACTCGTATGACTTAAGGGGTTATTTCCACATCAGTATAAGTTCAGGCTTACTACTCTGCCTAAGGTGTCAAGAGGCTTTTTAATTTGGAAAAATATAAAAGAAAAACATTTTCTACTTTGCCCAACGGTGGCTGTGATTTATACCTTTTGATTTCTTTTTTAGTTTTTTGCTAAAAACCACCATCAAGTCATCAAAACTTAGAGACAGTTTTGACGTATTTACTGTAATCTTCCCTAGCTTTTTAATATTCTTTAAACTGAAATGTAATAGTCGATTAAATGGTAAAAATTTACAATAGGCTACCCCACTTATTTTGGAGAATTATGTTATTACAGAAAACAGGCAAAGTGAATTATTTATGAGATTTTCTAATGACAAAAAATGGAGATTGAAATAATAGTTAAGTGAAAAATTTTATATGTAATAAATATCCCAATGTACAGTGCTAAGTCATATAGGCAATCTTGACTCTGACTTATTAAACTGTATTATTTTAAATAAAAAACAAGATTTCAACTTCTTCTACATATTAACACTGTTTAACGTTATAATGACTTCTTTATTAAATTTAAAAAAGATAAAATTATGTAATTCAATAATTAGTTTTTTGAATCTTTCACCCTCTTTCTAAAATCTAGCTATAAGCGACCAAAATCTTGCCAATTTATAATGCTATCTGTCTAATTTACAGGTAGGGAAATCTCAGGTAAAGGCACTTTTACTTAGCTTAGGTGGTGTATATATAAATAATAGAAAATTTTCAAAATAATATTCTTCCTATAATTTTTAACAACATCGGACGTTATCAAATCTTATACATTGTTGAAAGTCATCAACAGGTATTTGGCATGTATCCTCTCATGTTATTCTATCAGTGACTGTTATTCGTATAATATATTAATTGTATCTAATATTTTGTCCTGTTCAATATTTTATAGTTGATTTGTGTGCATTTATCTTATTTGTATTGGATATTTACTAGGTATGCTAATTAGAGGTAGTTAAGAACAAAATTATTACACATTACAATTTAGGTAGTGTAAAAACCATTTTTGCTTATGAATTATAAATCATTTTATTTATATTTTCTAACTTATACAGTTTTGAAAAGCTATTTTTATTTTGGTTGCTATCAAAGCAAATTGAATAATTAACAAACAACAGTAACATATATTTTACATTTACATTCCAAATTCAAATAAAAATGTTAAAAGTTTTTTTTAAATTTTTTTTATCGCAATCTGACATGTTGATGAGTGTTTTATTATGAGTGTTTTATTTTTATTTTCTAAGGTGGTGAGGATGTTTTCAACAGATTATTCAAAAATCCATATGTCTGATCCGGATGAATGTGGGCCTTATTTTCAGTACATGGAAGATCGCATGTAACTTTGTTTTGCTTAATTTCATTTGTTTTTGTTATTTTGTTGATTTTGTTTTGTTGTTTTGGCTTGTTTATTTTAATATGCTATTTAGTAATATGCTTTTATTTCCTTTTATTTATTTTGCTTTGTTTTTCAAAACTTATTGTTTTGTATTATTTATTTTTGTTCTTTTTTCTTTCTGCTAAAAAAATTTACACAAAACATTCATAATAGTTTTCATTTTGTTCTCAACAGTAAACATTTGTAGTTTTTTTTTTTTTAATAAGTGCACAATATTATGGGCCAGTGAAACTATTGAATAAATATTATAATTCAGAATTGCATCAGTTAATTCACATTTATTCAGTTGAAGACTCAGATTTTGGCATTGTTATAAATTGAGCCTTAATATTAACTTCGCTTTAAAAATGCTTAAATCTTCGTATAGAGTTTCAAAGCGATCTCTTGCAAAATTTTATGCCTTCAGAAATGTCTTAAGATATCATTTTCTTTTCCAAAATTGAAGTTTAGAATTTTTTTTAACATATGTATATTTATATGTTACATTATGGAGAGAAATTACCTTGATGCATGCAAAAAAATGAAATCTATGTCATTTGATTTATGGGAAAACAGTCACTCTTACAACTATGAAATCTTGCCTTAAAGTTGTTGTTTGTGGTAGATAATTGAGCACAGAAGAACAAGATTACAATGTTTTATGTAGAATTTTAGGGCTATGCAATCCATTGTATGAATAAGAAAATTAATACAAATTGCAATACGGTAACTGTTTGGTTTAAAAAAGTAAAATGGTATGTAAACTACATACTTCATTAAAAAAAAAAAGGTTCCCTTCATTGGAAACATGCTGATTTTTGTTGCAAACATAGAAGATGTTGCCATCAGATTATAAATTGATGAGAAAAATATTTAACATTTATTCAATTGCTTTTAAATTACAATGCAACTCCATCTTTGCTATTTTTAAAATAAAACTTCTTTAACAGAATTAAGTTAAGAGTTAAATTTTTTTCTCATTTATTTGTTACTTTGCTTCTTTGTTTTGAAGAAAGGGAATTAAAGTCCATTTTTTTATCAATATATGTCATGAAGTAACCATTTAAACAATGTCACACTTTTTTTACTTTAAACAATCTGATGAGTGTTTCTTGATGGTCGACAGTATTGGGTTACTATCTCTAGCCTTACTTACAATATATCCAACTTGATTGAACACATTCAACCACCATCTATCTGTGTAAAATGCAATTATACTTAAATTCTAATTTAATACTATCAGTAAAATGAAGAATAACACTAACACGAAATTAGTTGTATTAACATTGATAGAGCAATATCTTTATAGTTATTATTATTATTATTTTTAGTAAAATTTTATCACCTGCACATGATTAAAGTAGATTTAAGATATTAATCAATATCTTAAATCTAATCAACAGAGCTTAAAATTTTTTCTTCTAGGAAAAGGTTTATTTTTGTGGCACATGGTAATTTGAAGTCCAAAGAATTCACATTTCGAAAACGACTTTGAAATTTAAAGTAAACGTAACCGGACACTATTTTAATGAATTTTTTGTGGCAAACTTATATAAATAATTTAAACATATCATTTTAAGACTCAAAATTTTTTAAATTTCTTAATTTTATTTACTCAAAAAAATGTAATAAGAATTTTTAATAAAAATAATTTATCCAATGCTGGCCAAGTACCAAATATAGTTATGCCTGTGTAAGTTGATCACTTACATTGCTTTACTTTAGTGGTCAATTTAGTCAGATGATTAACATGTTATCCTAATTTTTTTTTACATTCTTATTAAAATGTTATCCTAATATATATACCATATTATTTATGAGTCATTTTTTTTTCATTATCTCATATAGCATGTTATTCTAAAATATATACAGTGAAACCCCGATTTTACGTTTTCTGTCGGACTAGCGATAAAAAACGCTCGAAGCGGAATAACGTAAAATCGGGGTTAAGAAAAATCTATGCATATTTTAAAAAATGAACACCTACCAGTTAAATTAGTGGAAAAAATGAGTAATCTATACTTGCTTTTCGTTTCTAGCTACAATTTCGTATACAGCTCGTTCAATACTATCAAGTTTTTGCAAATTTGCTTCGTGATTTGCATTTGCAAGTAAAAATTGTTTTAGAGTTTTTATGCTTTGTATCGCTTGACCAGCTGTTCGCACGTCTTCTGTTATTTCATCGTCATCAGCACTATCGTCGGAATCAGGCATTAAATCACTTATGGAAGGGATTTCTGAAGTAATGATATCTGTGTCACAGTCGATGTATGCATCATCGACTTCCGGAAGGTCCTCAACTTCAAACACGCTACCTTCTTCTTCTTCCAAAACAACAGCGCTCTCCTCCTCCGATTTTGAAAATCCTGCTTTAATGAATCCATTGATAATGCACTTTATGTCGACACTGTCCCAAGCTGAAGATATCAAATTAAGAGCCTCAAGAACATTAATTTTTGCCTTAGAAGCATCCTGAAATTCACCAGAATCAAGAAACATTAGAGATTTTCTAACCAGTTGCTTCCGGCAACTCTCTTTAAATGATCGTATAATTCCTAAATCCAGTGGTTGAAGTTTGCTCATACAGTTAGCTGGAAAAAACTCTATTCGCACGTTTTTCAATTTAAGGTTTAAATGAGCAGTGCATTGGTCTAGGAATAAAATTATGTTGGGCTTTCGAAAATTCATTTTCTTATCCAGTTTTTTAAGAAACTTTTTAAATAATGCTTGCGTCATCCATGCTTTTTTGTTTGAAGTGTAATCGGTAGGAAAACTTTTGATATTTTAGAAACACCGTGGTTTCTCTGCTCTACCGATCACAAGAGGCGTTAACTTTTAGCTTCCATTGGCATTTGCACAGAGCAAAACATAAAAGCACATTTTTAAAAGCTTTCCTCCATGGCAATTTTCATCTTTAATTGTCAATGTCTTGTTTGGCAATAGGTTAAAAATCAATCCCGTTTCGTCCGCATTAAATATTTCACTTGGATTATAGCCCTTTAATAAATTTGGCAGAGTTTCTTCTTTCCGCTGTTACACAATTGACATATCTATACTATCGGATTCGCAACAGATAGATTTGAAGCATAAATTGTTCCTTTTTTTTTAATCGATCGATCCAGCCATTTGAGGCACTGAAGCCTTGGAGTTTAAGCCTTTCAGCAATTTCAAGCGCCTTTTCTCTCAGGATGGATCCATATATAGGAATCTTTGCTGCTCTGGCTTCCTTGAAACAGTTCATTAAAATTTTTTCTAACTCATCATACGGAGATGTTTTAAGGGTTTTTCTCTTCTTGGCATATTTTCCGAGTTTTTCAGCGTTCAGTTCTACTGAAGCTTCTTGCTTTAAAATCATTTGCAAAGTTGAATAAGCAATACCCAAAGATTTAGCAAGATCAACTTTAGTGCCATGAAATTCATTAGCTTTTTCGATGATTTCAGCCTTTTCGGCTAGAGAAAAGCATTTTCGTTTCGACATCTTCTTTCGAGAAAAGAACACGATGACTGAGGTTTCGAAAATGAGATAAAATGCTATAGCTTTGAAACTCAAACAAAACCGACTGAAAATCTAATTTGGTATGCTAGCACGGAAAAATGAGCAAAAACATTTCGAATAGAATAAAAAAATTTTTTTTTGATCTGTTTGTAGAAAAACGCATCAAGCGGGATTTTCATAAAAGGGGTAACGCAAAATCCGGGATTTTTTAACATTGTCGGTATAGGCAATTTTCACGGATCAGCAGAAAATGACGTAAGAAGCGGGATAACGTACGAAACGGACAACGTAAAATCGGGGTTCCACTGTAGTATGTTATTTATGTTGTTATAAATATCTTATATTTTGAAGTAAAATAAAGATAAATGCAATTTTTTAACATGATTTTAAAATTATATTTAGAAAATATCTCATAAATGTTAAGAAAGGAAAATAATAACAGAATAAATTGTAATATGTTGCATAAATTTAAATATTAAACTAAAACTAACTCAGTGGCGCGACAGCCCATTAAGAGGGCCAAGGCCGACTGTGCCCATCTCAGTTTTCTTGACCCTGGGCTCTGGGGTGCAGGAGCATATGTTCCGGTCAGGTGGTCAGCCGAACGCGGAACCCCCAGTGTTAGTTCCCAAGCATGCTTGGTACTCATTTTATCGACCCACTGAAGGGATGAAAGGCTGAGTCGGCCTTGCCCGGCCCAAGGATCGAACCAAGGACCTGTGGCACGGCAGCGCGAAGCGCTACCACTCAGCCACCGGGCGTCAAATATTAAACTGGTCAGTTAAAAATATTAGATATAGATATTTTGTTTATTATACACATCAGTAATTCGTTGTAAATATTTTTTTAAAATATCTAATGGTGCATGTGTAATAAGAAAACTACCTTTTTTTCTCGATTTTAAAATTTATTTTATTTTACTTAAAAACCTATTTATTGCAAAAGCTTATATAAGTTTCCCTTATGCTCAACTCATAAAGAGATTTAGGTTGTCTAAATACTATTTCACTAATTTCGTGAAGGTTCAACACATAATATGTAAGTATAAACAAATCTCTGAGTAGGTTTTTTTATCATCATATGAAGAGTTTAAAAATAGCGATCAAAGTTTACTTATATGAGTAGTTAACTTAAGAGATAGACAGACTTTCAGGTTACAAAGGTTTCATTCATTTGATTTATATGTATTGGATAAATTCAGTTCTTTATTACAGAGGTCAACTGACATGTTTGGTCAACTTGTCAGGTTTCTATGTATTTGACAAGTTTAGTATTTGATATTTGAGTAAAATAATTGTTCATTTGAATTGAGTTTTTTACAATGTTTATTATGTTTGTATGAATATTTTAAAGTGTGTATATCTCTGAATTATTTTAAAATATTAATGCATGTATTTGGGTTTTACTTTTAATAACGATTTGTTTATAGGGGTATGACCCTAACATCTGGGTGCATCAATCTTCAGAAGGATGACAAGAATTTGATTGGAATAAGTATTGGAGGAGGAGCACCTTTTTGCCCTTGCCTCTACCTAGTACAAATTTCTGAGAATGGTCCAGTTGCGAAGGATGGAACCTTGGAGTGCGGAGATGAAATAACTGCCATCAACGGAGAAACGGTTAAAGGCAAGAGCAAAGTGGAAGTAGCCAAAATGATTAAAACTGTTAAGGTAAACTTTTTTTACTTGAATAATCTATAAATAATATATTTCATATATTTAATAACAACCCAAAAAGAAATAGAACATTAAAGAAAAACTTTTTTCACATCCCTAGCAACCAAAAGTAACATGATCTAAATGCACTTTTTCTACACTTGGCCAATAGCCGACCATCAAATGTTCATTGTAAATTTAAGAAGAAATTCTAAGTCAAACAATTGTGAAAATTTTTGTTTACGAAATTAGCCAAGCATTTTTAAAGTGAGTTTGGAACAGGTTTGTTGTGCATTTGCACCCGGCATTTTGAAATTGAGAAAAAATTGTTTAAAAAACAGGTGTAGATGTGCAACAAATCTGTTCAATGAATCCTGTCTGTCTGCATAGTTTCTATGCTACATACTTAACTCAAACTTATGGTTTGCTATTGTATCCAGCATGAGAAAAATAAGTTATAAATGATATGCAAGTAACTCTAACAATAGCATTGGTATAATTAAATTTCTTGTCTAGAATTTGAAATTTATGAGTCTGTTTACAAATGAGAAATATAACTGATACCAATGCTAATAATAGTTATTATCTTAAAATTATAACTTAAGGGGACACGGGACCTTTGAAATGAAAATTTATGAAAACTTGTTTTTTAATTTAATTTTACTATTATGAACATAATTTATTTATTTTTTAGCATATTTTAGGAAATAGGCCAAGTAAAAACAATTTTGGTCAAAATTTTTTTAAAAATTTAATAAAATATGAAAATTTAAAAAAATACAAAAATTGTCCCTTGTGTCTAAAATTTCATCCAAATAATTTAAAATTTTTTCTTGATATAAAGACTCTCTAGCATCAGTTATTGTTTCACTTCAACAGATTTTGAGAAATTTTTTTTTTTTTTAGTTTTGACGCTTTTTTTTCGAAAATTTTCATTTCCTCCTACAGTTAAAGTTGTATAAAAAACTTTATAATTAATATTTCGTGAAAACAATGCTACATTGTCTTTATAACAGTCATATGAAGCATATGAAAAATTTTCAGGCAAAATTTTCAATTATTCAGACACAAGGGACAAATTATAGAAGTAAATTATGCAAAAAAAGTTAACGGAGAAAAACTACTTTTTTTGTGTAAATTAACTAAAACTCACTGTAATAGCTATAATATCATGCTTAAAATATAAAAAGAACTTCCGATGTATTCTTAATATAATAAATGCTAAATTTTTACCAATACAAACGATTTTTACATAAAAATATTGTTCGTTATGCATCATATCAATATGTCATATGTAACCTTGAAACAAAGAAAAAAGATTATTTTTGTGTGCATAAAAATTACACTAAAAACATTATTCTCTATAATTTTAATAAAACAAATAATATATTTGATACCAGATAAATAAAAAAATTATTGACATTGACATAGGAAAAGCATATTGCAGAATTTCGATAACATGCTAGAAAATTTCATACATTTGAATTCAAAGTGCCCACAATTGTACGGTTAAACAAAAGTACGGTTAAAGTTAATTTGGCGTTGCCAAACAGTGTCACATTATACTAATTAAAAAATATTTTATAGAAATATTGATTTGAACATAAAAAAAAATCAAAATAAGCTTGATAACTACAATGTAAACAAACAGACAGCTTATGGAACGTCAAAAGTGCCACGCCCACTTTTCAGAAAAATAGCTATAAAATCATAAAAAATCATCGTATCGAAAAAATTTGAACAACACGTGATTCAGGCTGACTATCTTTATATTTTTAACAAAAAAAATTTTTTTTGAAAATTTTATGATTTCAAGGTCCCATGTCCCCTTAAAAGCAAAATAAATATGAGTGGGAGGGGGGGATCTGACATTGCTGTTGACAGGTTCTTCGTCTAGTGTTATGTGGAGATGGAAAAATTACCGCAAAAGGGTAAACAAAAAAAGCATGATTTGGTAAGTAACCGAATGTGGATCAGTGCAGTAAGATGGGTACAATCTGATGATTGATTCCTACTTATTTCATAAATGATACATTCTTTTAAATTTTTATGAAATGCAAAAATTTATAATTTAAAAAAAAATAAATTGAAATCCAAATTTGATTTTCCTTTTGATGTTAACGTAATATTGTTATTATTGAAACACAACACAAATGAATTTTATATTAAAGATACTATAAAGTGTAAATTAATTTTTATAAATAAATTATGAATAGGGCCCTATAAATTATGCGGAAATTTTTTAAAAATTATGCGGCTAGGATGCGGCGATTTTTAAAAATTATGCTGCAAGGATGCGGTGTCTTTTAAAATTAGGCATGCAGGTTGCGAATGATCCAGAAAACAATTGAAACTGAAAANTTCCGCATCTTCGCATAATTTATAGGGCCCTAATTATGAATTATTACTAAAAAGATTTTTTTTTAAACCGAAAAATTTATTAGAACCCATTTTTTTCTTTCTTTTCCTTGCTTTAAACCTAATACCTAGTTAGGTTAAACTATTCTTTGGATTCACTGTTTCTTTTAAGGTGAAATTTTTCAAAATATCAATAAACAAATTGTAAATGTTTGATCAAAACCTTTCTCTGTTTTTAAATATGCTTTTTAATTACTGTAGCTGTAAAAGTTGTCCCTTTGCCGTACAAGTTTCATTAAATCAGTCCTTTGGTAGGTGCTTCCCCAATTTTTTCCACATATGGTTATGATCCCTTTGTAAGCTTACTTTGACTTTCCACCTTGCAAATTTTAAATGTATGAAGTGTCTCTGGATAAAGCTCTTTGATTCTGCTGGTACTTAATCATCACAGTTATCCGAATCAATTATGGATTTTTTTTCTAAATAGATACTTTAAGTCCTTGTGTAATAAAATTTATGAAAAATGTGTTTATTATTATAAAAAGTTTAATTACCCAATTTATTCACAAGCAGTTCAATTGTTTCTTTAAAATGAAACTAAAAGTAAGTTAACTTGCAAATTTTTCGTCATTCGTACAAATCATACATTTCGTTATTTCGTCAAATCATACATCAGAATTTTTCAAGCTATTGCAATTTTTTTATACTCTCTGTGTGATTATTTCAAATAGTTTACTTTCTTTTTTTTTTAAAGAATAATTGAAAAATAGCTTTTTAAAAATATATTTATTGTTTGTTATAAAATCAGTCTATTGAGCTTTTTTCTTCTGTGCTAAAGCAGAATAATCTTCAACTACTTCTATACATTTTTATTTCAGAAAATTATTCCTATCTTCTAAAAAATAAACAATTAAAGAAAGTGATTGATTAAATTTAGTTATATGTACCTAATATACTGCCTAAGGTAGGTACTGTGATAATAGGTTTCTTATGGCTTCCAGAAACAGAATCATATTTACGGCTGTTATTGTTAAGCAAAAAAAAAATATGTAGGTTTTACCGATTTCCTGCCTTAGAATGACAATTACTTTTCTTTCTATTGCTTGGAAATTCTATTTTTTTCACTTTCTTTATAAGTTTATTTTAAAAATTGAAAATGTGGTATTTTTATGTCTATCCTGATTTAGAATTAGCTTAGACATTGAAGTTTATTTAATAATTAAGAGACGATATGCATGCATTTTACTTACTACGTAATAATTTTACGTTGCAATATTGTCTGTTCTTTGGAGTTTTTTCTACCAAAAATAAGTCCATCATATTTAATTGAAATTAAAACAATTTACTTTTTTTTATTAATTAATCAGTTAAAATATTTTCAAAATTTATTTTATTACTTTTTGTCAAAATGTAGTGCGTGCACTCATTTTGTTGGATAATATCAGTTTTCATTGGAATGACAGTAGTTGTTATGTCGATTATTTGTTAATAATATTTATTTAATAAAGCATATAATGTTGTATATTTGTGTAATAAAGCCTAATTTTCAATTTTGATTCCATTGATTGTGAAATATTGGATGAACAATGAAATATTGAATGAGCATGTTTTTATCTTATCTTTGGCAGGAGGAAGTTTCAATAGCCTATAATAAACTTCATGCTGATCCTAAACAAGGGAAGACATTAGATATCAGTAAGTTAAATTCAATAATCTTAGTGTAAATAAAGAAAAATTGCTATTTTGTTTATTTATATTTTCACATTCCTTTCAGTTCTGAAAAAAGTAAAGCACAGAATTGTTGAGAATATGAGCTCTGCCACAGCAGATGCACTGGGTTTAAGTCGAGCAATACTTTGTAATGGTATGATATGCACTTTGAGATGAATTCAAAACCAAATTCTTAAAATTTTTTAAATTCCCATTGTATGTTTTTTCCCCTTCATTCTATGTAGATTTTTGGATGTGATTTATCTTTATCCTTTCTTGCATAATATTCCTTTTATCTTGATGTAGTGTTTGTAAACAATATGATTCCCCAGCTTTAAATTTCTGTCTATTGCAACACATTCATTTTAGTTCAAATTATAACAAAAGCTAATAAATTTAATGGCAACTGCTCATGATTATAAGACAAGTTGAGGAGGAACATCGTTAAATAAATGTCAATATTATTTTTTATTTTAATTGTTAAGAAAGGCAATTAAGGTTTGATTCCATTAACTAAATTCTTTCCAAAACAGTGTAAATCCCCCTCTGACTTTTTAGATCTGAAATTATCTGATAATTTGTCTGATGTTAGGTCACCCATTAAAGTATTTAAAAAAAAAGTTGAGCTGGCTCTTAAATTCACTTTCAGCTGACTAAATTGTGTGTGACATGTCATGTCTTATATTCTGTTGACCTGCAAGTATTGTCAAACATATCATTGATAATAACAAAGCAGAACAAAAAGCAAGCAAACTTTCCCAGATACCGTTGGCAAGGTTGCTCTAGCCATTTCACCATGTCCATTATCATATCTATTGCATTGTCATCATATCTTTAAAATCAATTCGATCCAACTTCATTGATTCATTCGTCATCTTAAATTTTTTCGACGCATTTAATTATGCACATCAACTCATTTGTTCGATGAGCAACAAACCTAACAGGCCAGAATCATTTGTATTTGAAAGAGCTTAAAAAACTAATGTTGGACTGAAAAAATAAATATCAACTTTTAAGATTTTTTTATTAAGTGTCTCCTTCAAATATAATGTTTTCTTATGAATTTTAGTATTCGTTTTTTGAATGAATTATTTTTCAAATTTATAAGAGATTTTTGACAATAAAGGAACTTTAGTTTGTCATGTAAGCATTGCTCAGACCCTCTTTTATCAGCAAAAATAAACAAATTAGAAAAAAACCTTACATAATAGGTTATGCCTAGGTTAACTTTACTATGAGTTTACTCTAATTATGTCCAGATAAGAAAGTGCCCTGAACATTGACAACCATTTTATCTAAGGTTAATAATAAATTTCACAATTTCAAAAGAACTATATATAATTTTTACATTCTTTGAATAAAAAAACCATTTACTCAACATTTTCAGCGATTTTAATTATTTATTTTAATTGATAAAAAAATTTAAAAAGAATAACTATGATGAAAATCCTTGGTTTTTGAAATGATTATATCTCTAAAATTTCAGCTATCCAAAGGTATCGTGTTTCCAATATGGATGAATAAAGTTTTACTCTATTTTAATTATTTTAAGTTTTAAATGTCTATTTTAAAAGTAAGTTCATTTCTTTATTGTGCTGGGTTTTTTTATGTATGTAGATAATTAATTTTCTTTTCAATACTTATCTGTTGTTAGATTCTCTAGTCAAGAAGTTGGAAGAGTTAGAAAGAAATGAATATGTTTACAAAGGCTTGTCAGAGCATGCAAAACTAGTCCTTAGAGCTTATTTTGAATTGTGTCATGTTTATAGAGGTAAAAACATATATCTTTATCCTATGTGTTTAACAAATAATGATCTCTATTTGGTTAATAGCTTCATCAATGTAATGCTTTATTTTACATCTATCACTGCTATAGATTCCTCTCTTCAAGAACTGACAATTTTGGTTTCTCTTGCCAACCATTTTTTGTTATTTAATTTAATCTTGCATAGTAAAGACTTTCAAGTGTTTGTCTTAAAAGTTTGAATTTTATTAATCTGAATGACCACTTTCTATTTTTAAATGAATTTAAGTGTTCTTTTTGTCTACTGTGTCTTCTCTAAAACAATGCAACAGTGACACACCCAAGGATAATTTTATTTACCCACCAGAATGACAATGTCTATATGTGTAAAATATATTTATATTTAACTTTATGTTTTGATTTTCAATGTTAGCTGAATACTCATTCTCCGTAAGGGGTTAAAAATTTAAATTGTCAATGAATCAGTACTGAACAACAATACAAAATCTTGCACAAAACTTAGACACATACTAACTCAATTAACAGGGTGCGTAGCGTTTGTAAAAAGTACTTAAAGGTGCTTTTTTGGAGATTTCGTTTTTAAAAGCTTTTAAAGGTGCTTTTTTCAGCTGGTGTTTTTAAAAAGTGCTTTTTTTCCGAAATTTTTTTTCTTCTCCCTTCAGTGATATCTGGTGGATCCCATGCATTTCACGAAAAATGGGGAGTTTGCTACGTAATCATTCATGCGGACTTCATGTCGTACCCACGTTATGACTTGTGCATGCGCGCACACTTTAAACCGAAACCCGAGTGCTCCAATTCGGATAGAGAATATCAGATCCTTATGAAATGTTTTTCTTTTTAATTTATTTTAATTTTGTTCTTGTTTATTTTATTTTACTTCTAACACTTTTTTTGACGTAGGGGGTAAGGGTACTTTTGTTCTGAGTTCAGGGTCAAGTTGAATTCACTCGGTGATGTGGGAAAGTACTGATTGTTTCGATTTACGCCCGTTTCTTTTTGGGTTTTTTTTAACGCTAAAACTGTTTATAAAAAGTTTTTGTTTTTCAATAATATCATTGATTGAATATGAATTTTTTGAGTGCTTGAAAATTTTTGTAAAGTGCTTGAAAAGTTTTTAAAAAGTGCTTATTTCTGATTCAAAGATTTGGCTACGCACCCTGATTAATTAAGGTAAAATATATCCAATTTTATAAATTTAATATTATTTTCTGTCTTCACTGATGGTCTAACATTATTAAGCAAAACATGTTTTTAGTCATCATCCCATCAAAATAGCAATTAACTGTATCTAGTATCTTTTGAAATGATGTTATTGCACAAGGCCAAATCATGATGGTTAAAGCGAAGCAATTTTTTTTCTCTGGTACTTGTCTGTTTCAGAAAACACCTCTTTCCATTATACCGGTATTTAAACTGCACAGTATTAATGCAATTTTAATTGGTGCTAAATATACTAATTTTACAGTTTTATTTATATCAATAGCGCTAGCTCTAAGCCAATGAAAAAACACTATTTTAAATTGTCTCTCTTAAGCAATCTAATTGAAATATTTGTACAATTTTTAGCATCGGGGGCTAAAATTGACCTTTTTTTCTTACCACTATCAAAATTTCAGGATGATGGAACAGGCTGTTCTGAAGTTATAAACGACACACGTGCACATTCATATTATTATTACAAATGCTATTATAAATGTATAAATTTATTATAAATTTGCAACGAAATAAATGAATAACTTATTTTACCTTTTTTGAATTATAATATGATTTTTACAGTTTAAATTATCTTTCTTTTTCTTTCTTTATGTTTTTAAAGCAATCTTTAGCTTTTAAGATTAAAATTAGATTTACAAAAAAATTAAAATGCATTTGCAATTGTATATTTAATCTGTGTTTTTCAGTTAACAGTCAACCAAAAGTGTTAATTTTACCGCTTTTTATTGAGTTGAGTATAAAAGTTAATTTATTATTAAAGGAATTAAATTTGGAAGAATTCTTGTGTGCTGTTTAAATTAATTTGTATTCATTTTTCTAATTTGGTTAAAAAAATCTAATTACTATTAGAAAATTTTGGTTTCTAATTATATATAGAAATTCTTACTGAAAAATTTGAGTTTTATATGATTTTAAGTTTTGAGTTTTATTTGAAGTTTTGAATATTTTAAGTTTAAGTTTTTTTTTTAGTTTTATATGATTTTATTTCTGTTTTAATAGTTTATCTTTTTTTAGAAAAGGTTTGTAATTAAGGATTTTATTATTTATAAAATTATTCTAAGTTTCTAAATCGTTCCCCTTGGGATCCGAAAAATTGTTTGCTCGGGAGAAAGACATGATTATTCAGAAATTAAGTGCTGTAAATTGTTTTCACTAATAAAATGAAATAATTAGATATGCATAACGTATTAAAAACAACATTAAGGCTTTTTTTAATGTTAAAAGTCTTTCAAGCTATATTTGAAAGGCAGATTGTTAAAAGAAAAAAAAACGTACCTGTAATATTAAAAGTTTATTGGCTGATAATTTTGATTAAAAAAAAGTAAAACTTTTTCTGAACTATTTCCTAACTAGAGCTCAGTTATAGCAGCAGCAAATTTGGAAAAATTTTTCCATTTAATTTAAAGACTATGTTAGAAACATGATATAGCCCCCATTTTCAGTTAAATAGTCTTATTTAAACTGTATATATATATATATATATATTTGTTATTATATATGTATATATTTGTTATTAAACTGTATAAATAGCCATATTGTTAGAAATTCAATGAATAATTTCCTATTGGCTAGCTCCAAATTCAATTCATAATCTGAAATATTATGAATTGTTGTATTAACTTAGTGTTACAAAAATTATGGTAATGTATGTAACAAAATTTATAAGAAAGCATCTGGTACCATTTAGCTATTGAAAAAGCGAGTTGTTGCAGTTAACAATACAGTAGGGAACCGATTATCCGGAACGATCGGGACCATCACTACTCCGGATAACTGATTTTTCCGGTTTTCTGAATCTGTACAAAAAGCCGTTTTTTTTATTGTTAAACCGAACTAAAAAAAAAATATAGGAAATAAAATAATCTTAAAAAGAAGAAAAAAAGATGAAGTAATACAGTAATGATTATTTCTAAAATGATGGTATGGTAAACATCTTTCAAAAAAGAAATAAAAATCCTANAAAAAAAAAATATTATTAGGAAATAAAATAATCTTAAAAAGAAGAAAAAAAGATGAAGTAATACAGTAATGATTATTTCTAAAATGATGGTATGGTAAACATCTTTCAAAAAAGAAATAAAAATCCTAAATTCTTATGAAGAAAAAAAATTTTTTTTAATGGCGGGAAAATTTATCGAATTTCGTTCCGGTTTTTTGGTTTTCCGGTTTTCTGATTTCCGAATAACGGGTTCTGTACTGTATTACCATATTGTGAACGACTCATAATAATACACTCAGTTATTAGTCAAAAGCATTAAAAAAATCGTTTAGAAAATTTCTTCTTTCCATCTGCCTCTCGAAAATATGTTCCTCTCCTTATTCTATTATTTAGCACTCTTTTTTTAAGTAGAGTTTTTGGAATTTAAGAGCATTTTTAGATGCAAATAACTGGCTGTGTGTGGCAAAATGGGTGTTCATTTTAGGAGGAGGTTTATTCTTAAAAGACTGCCAGAGAGTTTGCAAGTTTCAGTAATGGGAAATGTCAGTCATGAGATGAGATTTCACTTTATTCTCATTTTTTTAATCAACCTTTGGGCCTTTTTTAAATATGAGTCTTTCATGTGGGCATTTTGCTAATTTTTCTAATGTTGGAAAACTGTACAAAGTTAATTAATGAAGTGGAGTTATGTTGTACGCACAACTGCCATTATTATTGGAATATAGATTAAGTAAATAAAAGCGGCTTAGTAATTTCTTTATTCTTTTTTTTTTTTTGCCAAGCAAATAACTTGCTTCATTGATTGGTTATGTTTTTGTAAAAAAAAAATCAATGGGAGAAAAACTTATCTATCATTAAATCTCTTGTGTATTGTTTTGCAGCATTTGGTGATGTATTTGCTTCGATTGGTGTACGAGAGCCTCAACCTCGAGCGAGTGAAGCATTCACAAAGTTTGGTGAAGCGCACAGAAATATGGAAAAATTGGGTATTAGATTCTTAAAAACTGTCAAGCCTGTAAGTGTTTTTCTTATTCATTTGCTTTTTATTTTAGGATGTTATTGCTGAATTATAGTATTTTTAAGGGTACCTTGTAAATGTTTTTGTTTAAAAGTAACTTTTCAAGAGAGTAATTGTACACTTTTTAGTTTTTTTGCATTTGTTATTTTTGGAGGAATTTCCAGGTGGACAGGACCTGTTTTTCCTTTGCTTGACCCATATTCACTGTGTCATTACTCCCAGGGAGAATCTGTTTTCTTCATTATTGACTTGCCAAAACTTAATAATCGTAACAGATAGCAATCCAATCGTCATTTTTGTGAAAAGGGACACAAACCATTCTTTTACTTGAATTTAAATAACTTTCATACCCAATCTGCTTATAAACAATTGCTTTATTTCTAGATATTTTAAATTATAATTTATTCATGATATCCACGCTCCTGGAAAGTCATGAATTTTAGTATTGAACAAGATTTGTAATGAAACGTCATGATTTTTATTATAAAAAAAAACATGGAAAGTCATGGATTTAGGTCGCCGAAAAATCTAATTTTTAAAGTGGAATCCCACCCCCTTCAATTTCATTGTGTTCCAAATATCTGAATTCCTAACAAAATCACTACTCACGGTCATATTTTATTAGAATATAAAGTGTCTTTATCATGTTCTTTAAAAATTATGGTGTTCTTTCAAAAAATGAAAGAAAAAATATCATTTCTAGAGCGAATTATCTTTTGTACTTCTGTGATTTAAGAATTTTTATTATTTATTTTTTGATCAATTTAAATTTCAAGCCGAAGCAAGCCAATCATTGGCGATTTTTTTTAAATTTCAAAATGAGAACAGACAAATAAGGAGTATTTCTTTCCTTTCTGATGAACAAGAAAAATATCTTTAGAATATAATTCTGCAGAAAAGAAAAATTTGCTTGTGTATTTTTTTTCAGCTATTTTATTGCTTCAAATCTTTCTTTACTTTGTTTTTTAAATTTAAAATCTATAAATATGAAGATGCATAGTATAACAGTTTTGGTTATAATTATCATTTCAATGAATGTTATTATAATGCTTTTTTAAATTTACTGTTACGTTTTTGTCGGAGAAAATAGTAACTTCTTTAAGTCATGAAAAATTATTGGAATTAGTCATGGAAAATCATGAAAAGTCATGAATTTGAAAATCTAAAATGTAGCAGATACCCAGTATATTATATATGATTTAATAGATATTATAATCAATTCTAATAGATTATCTATACATTATTTTTTATTCATAATTTTTTTTGTCTAAAATAGGTCATTTAAATGGAATAAAGTATAAAAACGTTTTTTATCCAACAATTGTTAGTTTAGTTTAATTTTTTATTTTCTTCAATTTTAGATGTTGAGTGATTTGGGTACTTATTTAAATAAAGCTGTGCCTGATACAAAGTTGACCATAAAGAAGTATGCGGATGTTAAGTTTGAATACCTGGTGAGTACCTTACTTCCTCATAGGATGTTTTTTTTTTAAGAATTTTTGACTGAGAGAAAAATTGTTTTATGTCTGTTTATAGCAATCATTGTTCATCTAAAATTAGATTAAATTCATAATTATCTTGGTTAGAAACTCTCCTGTTGTCAATTGATTACACTACTTTTCTCAATTTTCTGTCCAATACGGTAGCTAAAATTATATATATTTATATATATAAAGTAAAAACTAGCTGTAAAAAAGTATGGCTAGTAGGAAGCTATAAAAAAAAGTAAAAATATCAACATTTTTAGAGAAAAAATGTCCTAGTGCCGTGTTGAAATATTAAATTAGATAATTTAAAATTATCTATTTTTCATTCTCTTCTTTTTTTTATTATGAAATAACTAAGCTTTATGCTTATGATGTTTCTGTTATTACATTGTTTATTATATTTAATGTTCCATCACTGGTAAGCTGTAGAGGGTTTTTTTCCTTTAAAGTTTAATAATATTTTTATTGACTGCTCTAATATTTTAAATATGATTCAGTTTTTTTAATAAGAGCTAACCACTTATGAAATGAAAAATTATTTGTAAACTCATCTTGTAAACATAACTACGTAAATAAATCTTTCTTATATATACAGATTTTACATTTTGAATAGACTTGCTGTAGATGATGTTATGAACATGTTTTTGAAAATTTATCTCTTAATGTTTTATTATTACAATGACCTTTCAATTGTTTTTTCGTACGTCAGTGAAATTGGTGTTTTCTGTGGTATTGTACATTTACTTGATAAAATAATATTATATAATGCTATTATTTTATAGAGTTGTACATAGTGATTGCAATTAAAAAGTTATTTGATAATTATCTCTTTTTTCATTTTATTGTATATTTGTGTGAACTGATTAAAGTGTAATGTCTTGAATTTTTTTCCAGTCTTATTGTTTGAAGGTGAAAGAAATGGATGAAGAGGAATACACTTATCAGGCTCTACAAGAACCACTATATCGTGTAGAAACTGGAAATTATGAATACAGGTACGAAAATTAAATAATTTCTCTTATTTTGTTCTAATGATTTAAATTTTCAATTTCTTTGTTTTTAAGATAAGTGTACAATACATATGTTTTACATTAGATCAACAATGAGGTCCATTTAAAATATAAAATGTAAAGTTGCCTTCGGAAATGGAAAATGATGGTGAGAAACAAAACTTGAAAACTGATGTAATTAAAATATAGAGGCAAAAATGGCACAAGAAAAACTACTGTGACTGAGAGGGCCGAATCAATGTAAAATGGATTTCCATGTGCTATGGAGAGGTGGTAAGAAACTAATGTGGTTAACAAGGAAATCAGCATTTATATGAATGAAGCAAGATTCCAGGGTATCAAGATGAGTTAAATTGACTAGTGGAAAAAATAGTTTTGGCATTGTTGAAATTGAATTTATAACTAACATTCCAATAATGTGCAGCAATTGTTGATTTATCGTATTCTTGATAATAGACATCACTCACCTTAACCTATTAGGCACAAAAGTTATCTCTTTAGAAACCAACTACTTATTTTTCCAGCTATCTCTTCATTGATTAATTTAATTTTAATTAATGTGGCACTAAATAAGAACTATAATTATCTTTTATTAATTTTAATGAGAATGGAAAATATTTATTAAGTATTCAAATTTTATTATGAAACTAGACATAATAGGAAAAAATTCACTTTTTTTCTATTCTTTTTATTGAAAACAATAAATTCACTGTAATTGTCTGAAATCTTTATAAGTAATCGTCAATATCTGCCAAAAGCTGATTCTAAAAAAAATTTTTGTCAAGTTGTTGATAACGACTTTCCTATTCATTATTCCCAATCTGGGAATTTTGGAGTGAAGTATAATCGAATTCTCTTATTACTTACTCTCTCTTTCAACAACTTATTATTACACTTTATTATCTACACCTTATTACCTCTCTCTTTCAACACCTTCACATTAAATATGAATGCAATGGAATTACTACTCAGATTTGTCTGATAGTCCTGTGTGATAGAAGTTGGTGGTCTTCTGAGAAATCTAACTATTGACAATTGTTAGATAATCGAGAGCAGTTATCTTTAGGAATACTTTCACGTGTGTAATGAACTCGAGTATAATACTATTTTTTTTTACTATTTTTTTTCCAGCACTTTAACTTTGTTGAAAACTATGTGAGGTAAAGAATTTAGAATGACAGAAACAATTAGAAATAATTTATTACGAAAATAAGTTCTAAAAGAATCTATAAATAAAAAGTAAAAGAATCTAAAAATAAAAAGTAAAGTAAATAAAGAAAACTGTTGAGTATTTGACAAAATGACAAAAAATATCTGTTTAAATTAATCATAGACGCTCTTAGAAAAGAGGAGATAGTGGTTTGTTTTTTTTTTTACAAACTCTCTGACTATGGCAATAGGTGAAGAAAAAATGTCTCATCTTGATTTTTTAATGTGTGTTACTGTAGCTCTCATCGGTGAGAGAAAAAGAGAATCAATTTCTTCATACATACAAGACATCTGCCGAAACCAAATTATGATGCGAGATTCGAAACCCTTTTGTTTAAAGTAGATATAAGCAATCTAGATGCAATGTTTAAAAAAAGTACTCGGTTTATCTTGTATGAAATGTTTTAAGTATTAAATTATGTATTAAATGTTAAAAGTTTTCATTGAGTCCTCACTTACAAAATTCTGGGCAAAATAAAATTTGGAAAGAAAATAAACAAGTTATAGAAAACAAATATATTATATTTTTTACAACTTTTTTATTATTTAAATTTACTTGTTATGTCGCAAAAAAAATTCTCTAATTGTCCAAAAGTGTGAAATAGTCCAAAGTTAAAGAATCAAAGATGTTGAAAGAAAATGTGACTTTAAGTTTACCTATCCTTCAGCTCGAATCATGTTTGGGAATAGACTATGAGAACGAAACTAAATTATATTTTAGCACAAAATCTTTTATTCTGCTTCACATGAAAATTATTAAATGCAATAGTTCTAAAAATAAAAAGATATTGTCATTTGATGCAACGTTGCTTTATGGATTAAAAAGTCAAAAGTTCATTTTAACACTGGATTGTCTTGCTAAAAATTTGTAATTTGTACAGAGCTTTTCTTCACCTACCATAAACTTCCTTAATCATATTTTTATATGACCCCTATATTGGGTAAATAAACTGGTTCCATGATCTAGCATCTTCTTACAGTCGATGAATTATTTGCAATTCCCGGTTCATAAATATTTTTAAAGATTCACACTTATAATCATACAGTCAAACATTTCTTTGAAGAGAAATAAAACAATAAAAGAAAAGATAAATATTTCAATGTTATAAGAATTGGAGCATATGTTTGATTGAATTAAAGGAAAGACAGTTTGTGATTTCTTTTTCAACACTTTCTATTCTCTTTTGAATTATGGAGTCTTTGCATGGTTTCTGTACATTTTACTCTAATGGTTTTGTTTTTTAAATATATTCAAAACATTTTATTTTTTGTTAAAACTTAAATATTTACAATGAAGTAATTTTTAATAACAGTTAATAGAATATTAACTATTATTAATTATTTAACTACTCTCTAAACTGCTCAAGAATTCAAAAAGGCAAATTTTCTATTAATGGAAACAGATATCCATATGAATTGTAATTTAATTCTAATGAGCAAATTGGATTCTTTTTAGATTAATCCTCAGATGCAGACAAGATGCAAGGCTGAGATTTTCGAAACTCCGATCTGATGTCCAAGTTAAATTAGAGCTTCTTGATCAGAAACATGGTATATATTTACTGATCTGTTGTTTTAAAAATTAAATGAGTTATGTGGTATGGCCTGTAGTTATGTGCTACAGATTAATATGACTATATTTTCTGTTGTTGTTAAAATTAGAATCTTATGCGGTATCCATAGTCAGAAAATTTCTTGTTCTGGTATATGCTTGTAATTGATAAGCAAAGCTGTCAATAATGTCTTAGCAAGTGAAAGGAGGATATTTATGGGTTTTGTTTCTTTTCAGTGCAAGATATTGTATTCCAAATGAACCGCTTACTCTCTGCACTATCCCAATATAATGAGAACTGCTATCAGCTGATGCAGGAGACAAACGTTTTCCCCATCGAATTAGATCTTCCACAAACCACATTCCAGTATCCAGACGCCGTTCTACCACCTGCCTATCACGACGAGGAGGAGGAGGACGATGATGATGAACCCCTAGTCATGGCAGAGGAGGCACTTCCTCAAAGCAACGATGAGTTGCTCCTGGAAGGACTGCTGGGTGCCGAAAAAATCACAAAGGATCTTGCCTCAGTGAACCTACTTGGAGATTGATTTTGCATCAATCAGACAAAAAATTGTTTTGATGAAATATATTTTATTTATTATATTATATTGTTTTGGCATTTAAGAAAACCATTAAATTGGAAATATATTTATATTTTATTATTTATTTCATTTTATCTGTGTAGTTTTCATTTTAATTTTTCAGCAGAATCATTCACCAAAGTATTATTACAATCCCCATGTTCATTACAATATTACACTGAGATGCCCCTCTCAAAATTAAAAAATATTTTAAATTCCTTCTCAATATTTCAGACAAATGGCAAAAACTTTCTTGAATCTTCATCAATTTAAATTCAGTTGAGTTAAATTAAATTTTAAAAAAAATTATTTTGCATATTTATATTAGAGGAAATATATAAATTTTGATCCATTCATAAAAAAATTTAAAAAAAATTCTATTTGTGAACTATTCTATTTATTGAACTCTGAATATTGGTCCTCCTTAAAATCTGAAACCCATGCATTAAAATTATCTAGGAAAGAAAAAGGAAACGAAACTAAAAAGCCCTGGAAGGAATGATATTAAGAATTTTTCTCACTTTTAAAACAAGTAAAATATAACCAAAATGCATTTTTATTGCTTAAGATAGGACATGTATACTTGCAAGATGAAATGCCAGTTTTGCTTACCAAATTTTTGAGAAACTACAGTATCAAAAACAAAATATTGAAAAATACAAGTAGAAATATTACACATATTTTCACATCTATTATTTTGCAACTTAGTTAGTTTTTATAACATGCTCCTTACACATAGGGAATAGTGAGATAACCGTTAAAACTTCTCTTGGTATCGAATTGTGATTCAACGACAAGTCCCTTACTCTGGAGCATCTTTTTTGTTTTACGGGTAAATTTGTTTTACGGGTATATTAATTTACGGGTAAAGACAGGTAATGCATTTCTGATCCTTTTCTTTTTCTTTTTCCAAGAGTAACAATAGAAAAAACGTCCTACAATGTTTCCCTTTTTAAGTTGTGATAAACGAATTTTTAAGTTATCGCTTCTGCAGAAATCTGATGAAGAAATGACATCTAAATGCATGTGACAATGTTCAGCTCTGATTCTAAATATTAGAATGATTAAAAACAATCATCAATAATAAAAAGTCTTTTACTTATTTAAATTTAAAACACAAATATAGCGAGTCAGATCTACATATTTTTCAGTATTTTTAAACATTAAAGAAATTAAAGTAAGACATAAATGAATTTCATATTTTATTTTTGAAAAAAAAATAGTCAAATAAAATTTTGTGATCCAAAATATTAGAATATTTTATTCTAAAATTAATTGAATTTATGTAAAATATTATATATTTTATATAAATTCAATTTAAAATGAGAATGAATAAAAAAAAGTTATGTAGTATTTTGTAGTGACGCCCGTTGGCTGAGTGGTAGCGCTTTCCCCTCCCATGCCACAGTTCCTGGGTTCGATCCTCCGGCCAGGCAAGGTTGACTCAGCCTTTCATCCCTTCAATGGGTCGATAAATGAGTACCAAGCATGCTTGGGAACTTAACACTGGGGTTCTGCGTTCGGCTGACCACCTGACCGGAACATCATCTGCTCCTGCACCCCAGAGCCCAAGGTCAAGAGAACTAAGATGGTACAGTAAGCCTTGACCCTCTACGGGCTGTCGCTCCACTGAGTTTAGTTTAGTATTTCGTAGTGTCTCCTTTAGCTCTGACCTCTGCATTTGAACAATCTTACATAAAATAAAGATTTTGGTAGTCTCTTTTTTTTTTTTTGTCAACATTACCCCAAGTTGACTTAATTGTTTCTACCAATTCAGCTTTGTTTGCAAGAGCAACTTCTTGTTGTTGCTTTTTTCTTTACTTTCCCCCATAAATTTTTAATTGGGTTAAGATCTGGAGAATAAAGTGACCTTGTTTGCACTGTAATTTTGTATTGCTCCAGCTAGATCTAGTTGATTTTGACAGATGAGGTTAAGCTAAATCTTATTGGAAAATGAAAATAAACGGAAACAAATTTAGCATTGGAAATGGAAAGAAGAAGAAATTAATGTTCCTACATCGATAACATTACGGCGTCTTTTTAAATTAAACTAACTTCATTCTCTTCTTCCAACAACAAAACTACATTATGAAAGTAAAACAAAAGCTTGCAAGAATGAGATGGTGCAAATTTAGATAGTTATGTCTTGTGGCAATAAAGATATTTGAGTTTGGAGGATAAAACAGGAAGCATTTAATAGAGTGCGACTAAAAAATTAGATTAAATTTACAGTTAGTGTGATGGTATAAAATTGTGTAATTGCAAATGGTCTTGGAAGGGAATAGATTAGATCCTCCAGAAAAAGGTTTATTCAGATGTATATCAATATAGTTTCGAGCACTACATGATTCCATCATCTGAAAGCTTATAAGAGGTTGAGTTAATTTTCTAATAAGATTTAGCATCACTTTCAAAATCTGGCAGAAACAGCTCC
The DNA here is from genome assembly GCF_043381705.1 of Parasteatoda tepidariorum. Lineage (NCBI taxonomy): Eukaryota > Metazoa > Arthropoda > Arachnida > Araneae > Theridiidae > Parasteatoda > Parasteatoda tepidariorum. The sequence continues at coordinate 29,080,277 of NC_092205.1, read as the reverse complement.
AAATAATAAAATTATAGTGGCCAGCTTACTCACCAAATCTTAATTCATTTTAAAAATTTATAGGGTATAGTAAAGAATAAACTGCAAGAGGTTTCTTCAACAAATAATGTTGAACTAGAGGAAAGCATTAAGTCTACTTGGACTGACGTGAACAAGAAAGGCTGCAAGATCATTGATATGCAGTGATCAAAGCTAAAGGGGATGTTACAAAATATTACGTAACTTTTTTTCGATTTATAATTGAATTTGAGTGGGTTTTTTAGTAATTATTACAGTATTTTGAACGACGTAAAATTTCCATCTAATAATATGTAATATAATAATAATTTATGGTTTATTTTGATTTTTTTATATTTAAAAATACTGTGAAGTATTTAGGTTTGAATCACTAAAGTAGTAATTATTTTAAATAAATGAGAAAAATGTAAATAAAATACTTTTTAAAGTCGAATTTTTCAATTGTTCTAATATACTGAATCTGACCTGTACTTCATTATATTTCAAGTTCTCTACTTTTTACATATGTGGTTACAAATACTACCCTTATTTAAATAAACTCTTTTCTCAGCGGGTTTACCTTCTGGTAAATGCGAGTCCCGAGGTGCCCCAGTGATTTTTCCGCATTTTCTTCCAACATTTTTTTCAAAAGTTAAATGTGTGCAAGTAATATACGTTTGGCAAGTTTTTGCAGTGGGCCCCATTCTACCATTTGCCGAAAAAAGAGGGGGAAAAATTATACTTGTGCGTTATAATATTCCTGAAACTTAAGCATGGACAGGCAAGTTAAAAATAATTTTTTTCTTTTTTTTTAATGCCACGCAAACTTTTGCATCAAAACACAAAATTTTGAAAAAACTTTTTCACGGCGATCATTTTGCAACTTGGTACGATTTTACGACGTTCCCCTTACATAGAGAGAGTATTATAAGATTAGTATATCTTGCGATGACTTTAAAAAAAAAAGAAGAAAAAAACGAATAGAAAAAACGTCCTACATTTCCTTGATTAAATTATGATGAACAAAGTTTTAAATAATGCCTCCCGCAGAAATCAGTTGTAATTTGTATTAAGAAACTTTGTTTGACATCATAATCCATGATTTTAATGTACGTGAAAATGTACTTCATCATCTTTCATGTTCCCTATTTTTTAATGTGTGTACAAATATCCTTATTTAAATAAAATAAAAAAACAGCCTACCTCAGTAGTGGGAAACTGCGATTCCCTTAATAGATATCATCCAAAGACACCAAAAGTATTTTTAAAAAGGTTATCAAAAATTAATTAGTCCAAAAATTTGATTTAATTAAGAATATCATTATAGTTAGAAAAATACTTAATACATTAAATCTAACAAACTGTTTATCATCAAGAAACCAAAATTGATTGAGAAGTAATAATGGAGGTCAGCGAACTGAAGGCATATGTTGCCCCGCGTGGCTTATATAATGGATTAAAATAAAAAGCTGCGTGCACGAAATATCAGTGAGTGACAAATGAGTTTTTTTAGTGGCANGATCGATAATTCTGGCCAAAATCCCGACTTTGCGGAAATTCTCTCATTATCAGATATTTCATCGGTGATGAGATTTAAACGCATTTCAATGTTATCTGAACTTCGTTTCGGGATCCCAAACCCGACACGGCAAATCTTGTTGCGAAATGTGTTTTTAAATTTATTTATTTTTTTTTTCTCCTCCAAGAGTTACCATTTATGATAATTCAAATAAAGGTGATCGATAATTCTGGCCAAAATCCCGACTTTGCAGAAATTCTTCCATTATCGGATATTTCATCGGTGATGAGATTTAAACGGATTTCAATGTTATCTGAATTTCGTTTCGGGATCCCAGACCCGACTCGGCAAATCTTGTTGCGAAATGTGTTCTTAAATTTATTTATTTTTTCTCCTCCAAGAGTTACCATTTATGATAATTCAAAGCAAGATGATCGATAATTCTGGCCAAAATCCCGACTCTGCCGAAATTCTCTCATTATCAGATATTTCATCGGTGATGAGATTTAAACGGATTTCAATGTTATCTGAATTTCGTTTTGGGATCCCAGACCCGACTCGGCAAATCTTGTTGCGAAATGTGTTTTTAAATTTATTTATTTTTTTCCCTCCTCCAAGAGTTGCCATTTATGATAATTCAAAGCAAGATGATCGATAATTCTGGCCAAAATCCCGACTTTGACGAAATTCTCTCATTATCGGATATTTCATCGGTGATGAGATTTAAACGGATTTCAATGTTATCAGAATTTCGTTTCGGGATCCCAGTTCCGACTCGGCAAATCTTGTTGCGAAATGTGTTTTTAAATTTTTTTTTTTTCTCCTCCAAGAGTTACCATTTATGATAATTCAAAGCAAGATGATCGACAATTCTGGCCAAAATCCCTACTTTACAGAAATTCTCTCATTATCGGATATTTCATCGGTGATGAGATTAAAACGGATTTCAATGTTATCAGAATTTCGTTTCGGGATCCCAGTCCCGACTCGGCAAATCTTGTTGCGAAATGTGTTTTCAAATTTATTTTTTTTTCTCCTCCAAGAGTTACCATTTATGATAATTCAAAGCAAGATGATCGACAATTCTGGCCAAAATCCCGACTTTACAGAAATTCTCTCATTATCGGATATTTCATCGGTGATGAGATTAAAACGGATTTCAATGTTATCTGAATTTCGTTTCGGGTTCCCAGACCCGACTCGGCAAATCTTGTTGCGTAATGTGTTTTTAAATTTTTTTTTCTCCTCCAAGAGTTACCATTTATGATAATTCAAAGCAAGATGATCGATAATTCTGGCCAAAATCCCGACTTTGCCGAAATTCTCTCATTATCGGTTATTTCATCGGTGATGAGATTTAAACGGATTTCAATGTTATCTGAATTTCGTTTCGGGATCCCAGACCCGACTCGGCAAATCTTGTTGCGAAATGTGTTTTTAAATTTAGTTTGTTTTTTTCCTCCTCCAAGAGTTACCATTTATGATAATTCAAAGCAAGATGATCGATAATTCAGGCCAAAATCTCGAAAACCATTTCTCTTGTATTATTATTTCAACGACACATTCTTAAATTTTAAAAAATTTTGTAGTGACCTTAATTTTCAGTTAGCTAATAATGTATCATAAAATTCAGATGTTATTTATCTGAATTATATTAACTCTTTATTAGAGGTCTAAGTAATTTTTTTAAAGGAAGTGATGAACTTACCTAATTTTTTTTTAAGGAATTATAAATTTTATATGAAATAATCGTGCCGGTGATGCAACCTATTTTTTTTTTTTCACTTTCAAAATATGGGGAAAAAATTACAAATAAAAGTACCTATTAAATAGGATACTATATTATTCAAAATATCTTATTTAAATTGTTAAATTCTGTTTAAATAACACAAATTATTAAATAATTTATATTTTCAATTAGTAAATGCTATATTTTTATTATGAAGAATTTTACTAACTCCAAAGGATTCCTAACTCCAAAAAAGAAAATTAAAACATTTAATTTGTTAACTACCATTCAGTTCATAACTTTTAAAATTCTATGATGATTGGATTATTACTTGAGTTCAAAATTTTTTAACCTAAAATAAAGTGTTCAGGGACCAATTCATGTCTTTAGAACAATTAATCATGACAACAAAATTTGATATTCTCTATGGAAAATAGTTAACATATATGTGATCCTCAATTCACCTTTATAAAAGTTTCTGTTTAGAAAATAAAATATTGATTTTGCTTTTAATATTTTTTTTTCAAGAATCCTAAGAATTCTGAAACATTAAATTGAGTTACAATCGAATCGACATTTCGATCATTTCACACAATTTCAGAATGGTTGCCGAGTTCAAAGTGGTAAATGTTGTAACTTTGGATTCATTAATTATTTCAATAAAAATATGGTGAAAATAGATAATTCCGAATATTCACGGAGAAGTGGCAATTCTGTTTGATCAAGCCGTTGCGACTCGATCTTGTGAAGCAGCAGACAAAACCCCGGATATTTCTGTCAACTTGAAAAATCGAGGGTCTTTTAAAAGTGGTTAGCAAAAAATGCCCTAAGCTATATTTTCTCATGTTTTCTCTTACTCTTTCTGAGAATAAAGACAATATCTTTGTCCATGTGGTTAAGAAGGGGAAGGAAGGTGCTCGATGCACATGCAGCTGTGTAGCAATTACTTCATTGACCTGTCTTTAACTGTCTAGTACGGATACTTAGTTACTCAAAGCGTATTTTATAAATTCATATTATTATTGAATAAAATAGAAAATCCGCTCACATGCCAACGATCATCCTATCTACCACAGTCTAAGTTTCGAATGTAAGTATAATTTTTTTATGAATACATATTTATTATTTACAGTCTTATAGTTTAAATATTAAGTTTAATTAAATTGCATTAAATGTGCTATTACTTTCCAATGAAATTATTTCGGGTAAGAATTGATTTTTATGAAGCAGATAAAATTATTTTTTTAATCTTTTTTGTGCTGTAAAATAATTAAAAGAACGAAAAAAGAGCAATTAAAAATCCTATGTTATTTATATTCATTAGTAGGAGCTAGGGATAGAAAAAGATAAATCCCATTTGAATTCTGAAAATTGGAATTCTTTTTCCGTTTTTTACTTTTTACGAAGCTTTTATTTTGTGTTTAGATTTTTTCAGCTGAAATTATTTTTTATAGATCTTATTTGATTGAAATTTCAAATTCTATATTTCGTTGTTGGCTTTGTTTTTCCAAACTGCAATCCTTTATGAACAAAAATGTACTAATGCTAATTTTATTGAAAATGTAACGTGTTTAAAAATAGAAAGTTTCAGTTTTTTTTGATAAATAATTCTTTTTAGTTATTTTGTACTGTCGTCCCCACTTAATCGCATATCGGATAATTGAATTACCCGCTTATACGAATAAAATTTAATGGAACCAAATCATTTTAGAAGAAACTAATGTTAAACTTCCCCGTTTAAACGGTTATTTGTTGTTTTTTGCTCCAGCCTAATTGCATAAAGAAGTGGTACTGAAATGAAACAAATATTTTTTATTTTTGAGAAATGTTTCACCGGCTAAAATGGAATTTCCCTTTTTCAGTTAAGATAAAGATACAATAGGTGGTCACTTCAATAAGGACTTCTTACTCATTAGTAGGTGTTTGGGGTAAAGTTGGAAAATTAATCAAATCTTGCTGCCAGTTTTATACATTGAAGTAAACGAAGGGTTTTTTACCCCTCTTTGACTTACTTCGCACACACATCATTTAGAATGTAAAAAAAGGATAGAGTGATTTGTCCTGTGATCCCCTGTTGATGCACTATTAACTTTGATAAGAAGAAGTTTCAAAAACCTAACACACTAGTGTACAGAGAGTCTTTCTCTTAAATAGAATAATTGCTTAACCCAGTTAATGACTTTGAGTTGGGAGTTGGGTGCAAGTTGAGAGCGAATAGGAATGATTTAAATTAATCGGAAAAAAGCAAAACAATGAATCTTAGAAGTAACAAATTTCAGAAAACCCTTAACTAAAATAGCGCATTAATTACAATAAAGCATTAATTAAAATTTCTCAAGTTTCGAAGATTAAAAAAAATAAATATAAAAGTAAAAAAAATTCTGAATGTGTTTGAAAGGAATACACGCAAATCATGAAATTTTTAGTAGAAATTAAAAGGGAATATCTAATTTTGATGAATTCAACTCGTATAAAAAACAGTCTTCAATTAAAGATTTTTTCGGAAGGGATCAATTAATATTTTAGTACCTACATTATAGTTTTTACTAATATTGATTTATTTTTATGTAATTTTAAATGACATTTATATTTTATGATACTAACGCATACAGTTTTAATTATAATTGTTTATTGATCATAAAACTGAGCTTATTTAATCAAAATGCTATACTATGCATTAAATACCATTAAAAAGTAAAATTTCGTAAAAATTCAGAATTTTGGATTGAATATTGCACTCCCCTTTTAATCGAATAACTCGTTTAATTGCATAGATTTGGCTGGAACCGATGGTATTCCTTTGAGCGGGGTTGACGTATTTCTTATGTATTTAATTATTTAATGTTTCTATATTATCTTTTTGACTAAAGTTAACAGTTTTTCATTTAAGTTAATTATTAGTAAAAAAAAC